>NC_086155.1:106050718-106350803 GCF_035149785.1 Candoia aspera | reverse complement strand
TGCATCCATGGAATAATAATTTTAAAAATCTTAGGGTGATTTGTAATGAAGTTAAAGAAACAGAAAGAAAAAAATATTAATGTTGTGGGTTCTGTTTGTGGGGGGGGGGGAAGTCCCTCTAAAGAGGCAGCAGAGATAACCCTCTAAATATGATGAACCCCAACCCAAATAGGGTCCACCAAAGACATAAAAAAACATCCTACCCAGAACTTAAAATCAGAAGGGAAGAGATTGTGGCCAGGTTTTGACACAAATAGCTGGGACTAATGAGTTGTACAGTCTTGTTGTAATAAAATTAATAAGATCACACTCCTGTTGCAACTCTTTTGTTCCTTGCTCTAATGCTATGATCTTGTGCCTGATATTTTATTTCAAGATATTAATAGCAGCCACTGCTGAATCAAGGGATTTTGTGGATGCCCCTAGATCTGCCTTAAGAAGAGGTAATTCTCTGGACTGTAGCTTGCATGGGTCTAAAAAACACTGAAACTGTAATGTAAAGACCACTGCTGTTTCTTCTGACTGGTTCCAGCTCTTCCCAAATTCAAGAAAAGGCTTTTCCCAGCCTCTGTCTTTGGCTTGAGATCCTTTTAAATGCTGGAGTTTAAATCTAGAGCAGCCTGTTTGCAGCACACTTGTTCTGTTTGTGAAGCTGTTCAAGGAGGACAATGACCTTTTAAATACTAAATTTCATTGTGATTTATCTGTATAGTTATTAACTTACACCTTTTTCCTCTGCCGATTCTACAGGGCATATATGAGCATGAAGGAACTTAAGGAGGTCCTTCAGCTGAACAGCACACACTTCCTCAATATCTATTTTGCCAGCTCCGTGCAGGAAGAGCTAGCTGGTGCTGGCACCTGGCCTTGGGACAAGGATGCCCTCAGCCACCTGGGTAAGTATATCTCTTGAGGCTTATCAGTTCACTCAACATTATCCTTCTTCATGACATAAGCCAAGTTTAGACTAGCACAATGATGTGCGGTCATTTCCGGTTGAGGGCTGTATTGGGAATGTGGGTGGCATTCTGTTGAAAAGAGTGGGCAGGGCCGAGACAAAAATGGTTTTGATTTAATTTTAAATAAATGTGGCAACATTCTACAAGTATTTAATGATGTCTCCTTTCATCATTTTAAAGGGAAATTGCCCTTTGAAGCTTGGGAGGGGTGTAACCAATAGTTTATCATGCTGCCCACTTATAGATAATGGTTCTTCTTGAAAGGTGAGGCTTTTATTTCCTCCTACCAGTGTCTATTGTCTATTGTCTTCTGTCTTTTCTGCTCCTCCCATGTGTAGATAACAGACAAACTTGATGGCAATACTCAAGATCATCCCCATACATATTAAAGAAAATGGTGCACACTTAGTCAGGAGCTCCATAGTATCTTTGTACAACTGGCTATTTAAATGAGGTTTCCTTAGGAGACCTTTAATATAAATATACATTCTACAGATATTGGGGGTTGGCTTTAAGAAAATGCTCTTCTCAACAAGATATTAATAATGGTATCAGATACAAAGTTAGGGCTTCCACTTTCCTTTCACCTCCTTGTCTCAGGTACCTTTTGATGACAAACTACATCTTTGTGACATTTTCATGTACATAAGAAAAATATGTTTTCCTATATTTTTGTTAATTTAAAAGGAAATATTATAACATACATATCTTAGTCATTTATTGGGTCACTATAAAGTAAAGATTAAATGGAACATTTTTTTTCTCCAAAGGGTACTTGGGAAAAATAGCCATTTATCCATTTTTATTCAAAAGTTTGTTTATGTACTTACTCCTCATGTAAGAATGGCTGTGGGAGTGTCTGCACAATTTTGGTCAAATTTATAACTAATTTTTTATTTCATTTATGACCATGAATATAAACCAAAAGGAAATATATGCACCAAACAGACATCAGAAACAATGTAACTTATACACTAACATCAAATTATAAAGTTAGTGACGCTTCTGAACAATTTCTGTCAAGTGTGACGTGCTGAAAAGAAACTTAACACCTTTCAAGATGATTTTGTCATGTTAGTTGGATAAAAAAGTAACATAAAATGTGTCAGGCCAACCTAGATATTTTGTTAAAAAGGAGGAGATATACACTATATGATCTATTTATTTTTTTATTTACTGGATTTATATGGCCACCCATCTTACACATGTGATTCTGGGTGGCTTACAATATTAAAAACAATAAAAACATATGCAAAAATATAATATCCATTGAAGCCAGAAAAAAGATCACAAAGTCACACTCCCATATTCCACATAGCCAGACAGCAGGCTCCATTCCACACTCAGGGCCCCAGGCTCAGACACAGAGCCATGTCTTCAGGCTTTACAAAAGGACAGCAGGGATGGGGCCAATCTGTTATCTCTGGAAGGATGGCATTCCAGAGTGTGGGTGCCATGACAGAAAAGGCTGTCCTCCTGGGCCCAGCCAGCTGTCACTCCTTAGCTGATGGCACCCGGAGCATGCAATTCCTGCCAGAGCAGATGGGATGAGTTGAAACAACCAAGGAGAGATGGTCCTGTAAGTAACCCTTATATCCTTATAGAAGTTATGGCTCTCGTTCCTTATTTGCCCACCCGTGGGTTCTGTAATCACAACAAAGATGTCTTTGAATGCATTTTGCATGATATATCTGTGCAAGAATGATGTAACTGAGTTGTTGATTAATAAAAGCTTGCAGAACCTGCCTGTGCAAATTTGTCTGCTGTTGGGCAAAAAGTTTTTGGAGATGAGATTTTATCATTAGTGGTGGGCAAAAAAGGAACAAAGGCCACAGTTGCAATAGAGTAGAATATGGGTCAGTGTTTTGGTTGCCCTAGAGGCACGTGGACAAACAGCCTCTGAATATGGTACCTTCATGTCTCTTCCTAGTGGAAGACTGCCAGTTAGAACACAGTGAAATGTGCTAATGACATCATCCTATGCTATTTTGGAATGTTGAGCTGATTTAAGTACCCAGCTGGCCTTTTGTTGTAGATCTGTATGCCTAAATGGATTGATTCTGTTAACCTTCCTGATGAGACTGACAATCTATATTTAAGGTCCTCTGTATGAGCTCCAGTTTGGCATGATCATCAGTCACTGTGCTTATAGTAGATAAAAAGAAACCATAATGGAGCTATTTCTTCCCTAATGTGTGCTTCCAAAATGAGAGTAATTTGTCTACCAAAATCAAGGATGACATGTTAATTTTACCAAAGATCAAAAATTCTTGCTCACTGACTGGACCAAACACTGTTTAGTCCGGTCTTAATACAGAGAACTGCATTTGAGACCAAGGGTGGGCTTGCAATCCATTGGGCATTTTATGCCATGTAAGTTAAAGGTCCATTGCATCCTGGAGAATAGCACCAAGTTACTTGAAGCAATTCACTTGTTCCATGACTTGTCCTTTTGAAGTCCATTTTTGCATGTTGGTTTCATAGCAGAAACAAGTGTTTAGTTTTAGAATAATTAATTGATAGCAAATGTTCCTTAGAGCAGTCAAAGAAAGGATTCAAGAATCTTCTTCAACCTACTAGAGTTTGAGAATAGATAATGAGATTGTCTGCTTATAGTAATACTGGGAAATGCCTAGAAGCGAGCTTCAGTGGGTGATAATTTGGCCTATCTAAATGTTAAGACCACAGAAATGATGTAAAAATTCAAAATTGACCCCCCAATACAGTCTTGTTTAACCAGTTCACATGTTGGAATTTCTCCTTTAAATAAGTTTCAACATTGCAGCAGAATTTCCAACAAGTATTTTCATATAACATACTAATCAAAAGTAGCATATGGTGGTCATTCGTGGAGCTCAGTTGTTCTTTGCCAAATAATTACAAAATATAAAATCAAAAAGTACATTTAAGATTAACAAACGCTGCATACAGGGCAACATTTGGTTTGGTGCCATGTTTTTCAGCCAAATGTCATAAAATTAAAGCCTGTTTCATTAATGAGCAGCCTGAGTAAAAGCCTGCTTGCTCATCTGCCATTACGTTTTCTGCTTCAGTCCAGTCCAAAACTCTGTCATAAAGAAGCAGAGTATACTATTTATTTACTATGCTAATAGAAAGACAGTTCAAGTGAAATTCACTTCCATTTTGTTATAGTTCAGAATAATCATTGCAGTTCCCCAGCCATGCTGTGTAAAAACAAACAAAGAGGCCAGGAGTGACGCCCACCAATCTAGGATGAAATCTATGCTTGATGCTCTGACTGATTGCAGGCTCTTGGCTAGTATTGCAATATCAGATGTTGTTCAGAAAGCCAACTGGATGGCAATTCAACAACAGTATCAAGATCTAGAGTTGGCTTCCCATTCTGTCCTTTACCAAACAATTTATAAAATTGGTCTTCCCACCCAACCATGTTGATGTGACAATTTAGACCTGCGGGCTTCTGGAAAGAAGTCTGGCAACTACTTGCCAGAACAAGGACTTCTGCCAATCATACAGCAGAAGTTTGATCCAGATGCAGAGGTTGCCATTTCCTTTTTGATTTTTAAAAGCTTATTTTCATTTGCTACAGCATCTCAGATGCTGTGATTGATAGTGCGTTGGTTTTATATTTTGAAAGGCCTTAATAAAAGCTTTTTTTTTTTCATTTAAGAAATCATCACCAAGCCAGTACTTCTCTCTCTCTCTAAGTAGTTATTTTCAACCCTTGGTTTGGAAGTCATTGATAGAGGACATGGTACATGGTAGAGTCATTCAATATTATCAAGCTGAGTACTGCCCTGGCTAGCTACGATATGAAATCAAATCTAAAGATGGATGGTGTTTGAATGACAGTTTTATCCAAGAAGAAATTCCAATTTTAGGATTGGCACAGGGAGTTGCTTCAGCAAAAAGTTTAGATTTGGTGGCACATAGGTCAGGTATTCTGGATATGGTGATTAGATATCCCTAGCTAATAGGAATGTAGAAAACATTCAAAGTATGAACAGTTTTGTGTACAGAAGAGCTGGTTTTGGGTGGTCTATGCCTGAATTGAAACATTCATTTTGGATATTTTAGTCTGCATATGGAACTAAACAGGATTTTTTTTTCCTTTTTATTATATTGTTATAAATCTTGATACATTGTATTGTTTCAATACAATGATGTTTGTATGATATGATTAGAAATTATTAACATTCTGTTATTTAGGTATCTTAAAGTATTGAAAATAGAGAAATGAAGGAAAATTCTATCAATGTTAATTACAATTTAGGATATCAATATTAAAAGCATAACATTATTTGGCTTTTTCATCCAAATTTAAATATAACGTTAAAAAAAGAACTGCTGCAACTCACATAGTATTGGTGATATGATAATGATTTCAAACTGAAGCTAAATACTTAATATTTACTTAATTACTCAATATTAAAATCTCCAATGTATTGTGTGTGTGTGTATATACTGTACATATATAGGTATATGTATATATCAAGAACGCCCAGTTTACAGACAACCCATAGTTAAGAATGGAGCCTGTTGTAGCAAAATTTGAGTTAAATACACAATACTATTTTTACAGTATTCTACAATGATACTATTCCAGCTAACATACAAATTCAATTTAAGGACAGATCTTGGGAACGGAACTTGTTCTTAAAGTGAGGATGGTATAATGTTGATAAAAGGTGGGAAAAAAAGGTAGACAAAGCAAATTTAACAAAAGTTAAAATATCTAAAGCAGAAAAGAAAAAAGCCAGAAGAAAATAGCAATAGTAAAAGGAACTATTGGCTTCTGACCACCCCCTTTTCATACATTTGCTAATTTGCAATGTTTGTCGACCTTCAGGCCCCCTTAAAAGCCAGACTGGAAGTGGTTGTATTTGCCATGATGCATGATGTCTTGTCAACCGAATAGTTTTGTTCTTGGTATAAATGGAAACAGAGATGCTCCAGGCAAGAGTGGTTTGGGAGGAATAAGAGTGGGGGGGAAAGCCAAGGCTGAAGGATTTCCTTCATGGCAGCTTTGTAGACCTGAGCAGCAGCAGCAGCAGCAGCAGCAGCAGCTGCAGGCGGGGGGGCAGTGGAAACAAAGAAGAGAAGGCCTTGGGAGGACTGGGGGGGGGGGGAGCTGGTGCGCTGTTCCTTCTTGTTGAAACCATCATAATAGAGAAGAGGAAAGTAGGCCACTTCAGCAGCAGCAATGGTTGTGGGGAGGCAGGGAAGGGAAGGCACTGGGAAGATTGGTGGAAGGCCAGCCAGTGCCTTATGCTACCTTGGGACATCAGTGATGGTGGCTGAGGGAAAGGGTGGGAATGAAGTGAGGTGTGATGGGATGTGAGAGTGGCCTTGGAAGACAGGGGAAGAGATGCTGCCTAGTAGACAATCAGATAAAAGAGAAAGTAGTCCACGACTGAGTAACAGACAAAGGAAGAAACTTAGAAAGGGCCTGTCCTAGTTACTCTGGTGGTAAATAGGGAGGGCGGGAGATTTGTACTTCAGACTTGCAAGATTCTGTTAATGTAGCCTCACAATAAAATAGAAGTAGCTCATCTCATTGTATTTCCTGTCTGGTTTACCTGGGAGGGCTGACAGGATGTCCTGGGAAGATCCGATCATGCAGATGGGGAGAATGGGCACCAGTCTTGTCCTACTTGCCCTATAAAACTACTCTAAGATCCCTCCAGATTTTGGCCCATTTTGTTTTTGCCAACCATGACCAATCCAAAACAGTTTGGCAGAACTTTCAGAATGCAATGTTTGTTTCAGGTTTGAAACAGAAATATTTTCTGTTTTGTCCACACATCTTTTATACTGATTTAACAGGCCTGCTAAACTGCAAGAAACAGCCATATAATCAATGCTTGAGATCCTATTTGTAGCACAATATGTAAATTCACCCAGATTATCACTTGGTACAGCATCATTTGTAAAACTAAATTACCAGATGTTTAGTTTGAACAGAGACCTGCATAATTGCTCATCATGCCTTTAGAGTGTTTAAAGAGTAAGAGAACTGCTATTAAATTTTCAGAGAGGTTGAGATTAAACTTTTCCACAGTCACTGGGAGTTGGGCGGCATATAAATTTTTTATTATTATTATTATTATTATTATTATTATCCGATAACATTTTGTCATGCCAATTGTTTTGTTAAAATCTGCTAATATGAAATATGCCTTTGAGTGCATTTGTCTCAAATCTTTAAGATAATGCTGTTTTAGACCACACATTCCAAACAATAGGTCGTGTTTGAACTGATTGAATTGTATACCTTGATTAGCAGTAGTCTGATGTTTCTACATTATTCAACCACAGTTATTGCAGTATATGTACTAATGAAGGTTCAGAGCACCCTTGCCCTTCCTCTTCCATCTCCTTGGGTTGCATTCAAAGGATGGGAAATAAATCTGTTCAGGTGTAAGCAATACACAAGCCAGGTGTGCCAGTAAAGTAAGATGGCAAAATTAGATAGGAATTTGAAGACCAAATGATCTTTAGATTTGTTTTTGAACCAAGCAATATCTCAGGTAACAACTATTTTAGACATTTCTCTTGACAACATGAGATTGGGTGCTTTTCTGTGACCTCATCACTACACATGCATCAACATTATGAGCTAATGGAGAAGTTTCGAAAGCAGTCAAGCTTTTTTGCATGATACTGATGATACTGAATTAATTTTGAATCAAGTTGATATGACTTTGCCAATTATGCATCCCAGCCTGCAGATTTTGCTCCATAAAATATGCTGCCCAGAGTCACGTTTTGTAAGATGGGCAGCATGTAAATATGATAGATAGATAGATAGATAGATAGATAGATAGATAGATAGATAGATAGATAGATAGATAGATGGTGCCCTGAAGAAATTGACCAAGGAGCTAATTCTTCCAGCCCCCTGTCTATAAATAGGCCAACCAAATGTTTCCAAGAAGCCCACAAGGAAGTCTGAAAGGCAACAACTCTCTCCTATTTTTGCCTCTAGCCACTGGTATTTATTGACACACTTCTGAATATAGAGATTTTGCTTTGCTTTTACAACTAATGGCTTCTTCTTCATTAATCTGTATAATTATACTTTCCCCCTGGGTGCCCAGTATGTCACTTTCCATATGTTGTGGAACTCCCAGTACCTTATTCTGTTGGGCATGTTAATTGGAGTGGCTGGAACTTGTTATCCAGTAATTAAGTAGCCACTAGTGCATTGTGACAGTTACTTCTATAAGTCACTAAGCGTTCTGTATTTTTCTTTTAATTTAATTTTTGACTTCAGACTTTCCTATCATTCTATGTTTCTTGTATACAGCACATACTTTTATTGATCCCTCTCATCCCATCCCCCAAGTCTTACATGTTACAAATATTCCTATAGAGCTTGGTCACTGGAGAGGTCCATTTGCCTGTAAAAGTATACATCTGGTTCTCACCCTGTTACTCAAGAAAATAATAAAAATATTGGCTATCCCTGACCCAAGTACCCTGATTGCACCTTCTAGCTGCACACCATGCTATATTGTCCCAGATTAGGTCCATACCCCATGTGGGGCTTTTAATTTCTGCACTATCCATTGATCAGTATGTGTGGTCTTGTGGAAAGTTCAAGCAGCTTCAGTTTCTCCCAGCATACTCTTCATGACTACCCATCCCCAACACTATAATACTTCCTTGTCAGACAACTCAGCTTAGGAAAGTTGAGATTTTAGGGTCACAGTGTCAGGTCTTGTTGCAATAATCAGCACTGACCTTTCAGCTTTGTTGGTCAGTTCCAAATCGTCAGAGGCATCAGTGTTTTCTATGGTGAAGTGCTTGCTTGAATACTTGTAGCCTGCTGAGCATTTTATGAAGGGCTAAGCTCCTATGTGGTAAATTCTGTTCCTAAATGGATGCCAAAATGCTGGCCTTTGGAAAAGAAGGATTATTAACATACTCAGGTCGTGATCTCTAAGCAAAGTACTTTGTGAACTCATTTCACAGCTCTCACCTTTCATATTTGATATGAAAGTCCTGGCCTTTGTGAGGCCACTTGCTAATGGCTTAAAAGATTTGTGAAAGCTGATTCATATCAAGCCTACAGGTAAAGAACGGCAATGCATGGAGAGGCCACAACAGATACCAGAGGGGGAAGGGAGTGACTTGCATTCAGGCACCAAATGCCTTTAGAATTGCTACCTTGTTTTTCATAGACCTTCATTGGGACAATCAGTTGGGCTTTGACCAGCTAACCAAAATTTTCACAAGGAAGGAGAGGGTTCCCAAAGGCAGTTTTCTTTATTTGCCCATTTTGAAAGCAAGGAAAAACCATAAAGAAAGACGGAATTAGGTCCAACATTGTCATGATAAATTTAAGCAGTGCCTTTCCCTCTTGTATTTTCTCATTTGGGCTTAAAGATGGGAGTAGTCAGTTTTAAGGTACCTCGTGACTTCAGCAAACGTACTCACTGTTCTTTCTCCTCTATTTGGAGATTCTAATCACATATTTAATATGTTACATTATTAGAAGCTCACTTTTCTGAAAGACACAGAAAGGGAAATCAACCAACCAACCAAAAGTCACTGATTTTATAAAATAGTGAAGTTAAGATTTAGGTTTTAGAAGGCAAGAGATGTTCTTCACTTTCTAAACATAATGATGACATAAAATAGGATGTCAACGTTAAAACAGTATTATTGATTTCGTAGGTTATTTGATCGCATCTGTTGTAAGTCGAATTATTAGTGGTTGAGAATATGTGACTTGTTAACTGACAAAGACTTTAGTACGAGTAAGAGAACTGATCAACCTCATATAAAAGAAAGAAGAATTCCTGTGGAAGTCTCATAGATATTGGTGGAAATTAATAATCATTTGAAAATAGCCACTGAAGTTTCACGTGTCAGTTAAAACCTTTCCATAATGCAGGGCTTAGAGAGAATACGTAGCATGAACCTTCTGAGCAGAGTTGCTCTTATATGAGGTTGTTTAGAAGCCTGAAGGAGATAAAAGAAGAAACTTTCACCAGCTTCATGGTCATCCAGTCTGATATCAAAGAATATCACTGAGTGTTTAAAGAGTATTTGGATCACCCCTCCTTATTATCTGGTAGGAGATATTGTCCTGATTACCAGGAAACACACTGAGACAATGAACTGGTCTCTAATATTTATTGCTAGTACTTAACAAGAATCCTAACAAACTGAGGAAGCATGGGAAAACCCAGCCATATAACCCCCAAGGGTTAAGGCGGTCCCGATCTGTGTCTCTTTGAATGGCTGAACAGTTCCTCAGTGCTACGCATGCGCTTGACAGTCTGGGTGGGAGCCCCCTGCTCGCCATCCTTACTCATGACAGATATACTGTTTTGTTCTTCCTCTCAGACAGTTACGTTAGTTACTTCCATTCTGCTCCAAACTGTCTATACTTTGGTTGTCCCCAATAAGAAAATATAATCTGCAGCTGCAGTTTATCCTGAGGTGTTTATGAACTGACTGGGGAAGAAAGATTGCAACTTGGATTCACCTTTGTCTATGGTTCTGGTTATAAGTCTGACATACATACCTGTAAGTTGATCAGGGGATGGTTACAAATGGAGAGTCTTCTCAGATAGCTAATGTACACTTGGAAGATTTTAGCACATGACTGTCCTTGAATTTTGATTTTTATTAAAGTAAACTTTTATTAAAGTTTTTAAGTACAACAGTAAAAGCAAATACAAATTAAACTCAGAAAAAGAAAAAGAGATAGAATAAAAAGTGCAAAGGAAGAGAAAGAATAATAGGAAAAAAGGAAGGGAGTAGATAAAAAAGAAAGTAATATCCAGTTTGAATGCCTTGTCTGTTCTGTAATCTACACATTTTTATCCAATATTTCTGATTCCACTATTTCTGCATGAAGCAAGATTTGTTTCACATCTGTCATATAAAACTATATTTTAGATATAGTCTATCCAAAGAAGCAGACGTTGTTACTGTTTTATTTATTTATTTTATTTATTTATTTATCAAATTTTGCCACTGCCCATCTCCCCCTGACAGTACTGTTGATATTGTGGCTACTAGTTCTAGTACTACTGGTTCTCATGAAAAGCTGTTTATTTTATGATTAATTCCAAAATCTTATAGTAAAAGTTTCAGTATTCCAAATTTGTCTGGACCCTTAATTCATTTATAACTTTTTTAGTTCAAAATCTTGTTTAGCTTTTTGCCTTTTATTTCAAATTCTTTAAGTTCTTAAACTTACGGTTAGTTTTTCTTTTGTTCAGAAATGAAGATAGACTCACCAGGTGGCTTTTCAAACTTGTCATTCTGAAGATCTCTAATAGCTTTAAGATGGTTAGATAAGCAATTTCCAAAAGAGATCGGAAGCGAGGTTAGCAAACTTAGCGTCCTTTAAAAGGCTCTGCCACAGTTGTGAGCTTGATGATTAATCCCTTCCTCTCCCAACACTGAGACCTGCTGGAGACTGGTCTATGACTATAGTCATCTCTGCTCTCCACAGAGTACCATGTCTCCACTGGAAGTCAGACATGGCTGACTTTGGATGGCCTTACTTCAAACGGCTTTCCCACTTGTTTATCTGCTTAGAGTGCTTATGCATGGACATGTGGGCCATAAAAAACCCCTTCCCAAAAGTAGAACTTACTTCCCATGGTGTTTGGGCATGCATTTATATTATTTTATCTCAGAATTCCAGACTGTGTTCCCATATTCTTCTCTGTGAATGACATTCAGTGCACTTCCAATTTCAGGTGGAGTAGTTCTCAATCCAGCTTACTATGGGATGCCAGGCCATGCAAATACTATGATCCATGAAATAGGACATGTCTTGGGACTCTACCATGTCTTTAAAGGTGTGGATGAAAGAGACTCCTGTGATGATCCATGCAGGGAGACAACACCATCCATGGAAACTGGAGATCTTTGTGCTGACACTGCACCTACACTCAAAAGCAAAGTCTGCCAGGATCCAGATCCTATCAATGACACCTGTGGCCATATCCCTTTCTCTGGAACTCCCTTCAACAATTATATGAGCTACACAGGTAAGGGAAGAAAGCACAGTTACTTCATCTGGTTCAGAGGTGGGTATCAACTGACATGTACAATCCAGGAATGCTGAGAGCCATGAAACATGACAGCTGGAATTTCAGTAGCAAAATCCTAGCTGCCCTGATTTCACTAAGAAGTATTGGGGATATGAGATGTTTGTTTAAAAAGTTGGGTATCTTCATTTTTAGTTCTAATGAATTTAGGTTGGAAAATGAAGTGGCAACTTCTAGCATCCTCTTTTTTAGAAGAATGCCTTGGGGTCCCACATAGAATCCCACTGGCATTCTGAAGAAATAAAAAAGCAGTTTATGTTACTGGCCTCCTTCCCAGAAGGAAAAGGTAGACTGGGTCAGTAGAAAGCATCAATTCAGCTAAAGGGTATGATAGAGTATATCTCCTGGTTTGGCCATATTCTCATGGTAACCATCTGTAACATCCTCTCAAAATTCTACATTTATACACAGGCCCCCAAAATTTCCCTCCACTGATCTGGGACTATTAGCATTGGAGGTTTTGTTATACTAAATAGAATTTACCCACCACTGCTAATGTGCATTTAAATTACCTTGGATACAAGCAAAGATGCAAATTATCTGCAGATCCAATGCAGATACATTTTCAGTAAGTTCCTCAGTATCATATTAATGCTAGAAGTTCCATTCATGTACTGTACTTCATGGTTTACAATAAAATTGGCTGAGTTGGATCTGCCAAGAGTAAGGCAGTAGAACATAACTCTGAGCTAAGGTTTTGATTGGAGAACAAAGTAAAAATTTAAGACTTGTGAAAATAAGTATATTTGAATTGTATGTGTATGAATTCCTTGCTCCTTTAGGTCTTTAAAAGTAGTACTTCCCCTTTGAGCTATGGAATTCTGCAGTTGTGTCTCTGCTGGGGGAAATGGAAGATGATATATGTTTCAAAGCCATGAATTTTCATGTGAGAGTGATCTCTTCAAATATCTCATTTTCCTGCTTAAGGAATATTAGTGTTTTAGGGAACCATCAGTATCTTTGTCGTATCAGTAGCCATAACATAAAACTCCAGTCTTATATCAAATCTAATTCCATACTTAGCAAGCAAGGTAAAAGGATAGTAATGTGTTAAAGAAAACAATTAGTGGGGGTTGTACTGGTGAGCAACAGCGAAGTGTTTGTCCACCTGTGTGGTAGAGCTGTTCTGCAGAATCCTGTATGTTCTGTTGGGACGTTTGCCCATTTGAAATATTTTCTCAGTTCCCACAGAGCCTAGAATCCTACATGTGTAATATGCATTATAGGAATTTCATTTCCAGTGCAGAAATGTAGCATATTTTCAGCGGTCAAGATAGATTTTTAACTTGTGCAAGCATAATCTGCTGAGGATTCAGAGTACTCGAAGGATATCAGGAATATAAGATTCCAAGTGGACTGTCCTGTCTAGTGGTGCTAAGCAGTCTATTGTGCCACCTGGAATCCAATTCCACGCTCTTCAATAACAGGAATGTCCTCTGAATTTTAAAAAGAAATCCTTACAAGGTATGACTGAAGTGTCTGTAGCACTTACAAGAAGAATGACATTTGACCTCCAAAGAGTCACTCATTTTATCAAAATTTTAATTGCTCTATTTCTGTGCTTCCCACTGCAACTGAGCAAGTTAGTAGAAACCAATCCTAGCATTTACCTGTTTTCTCTTTACCTGGATTTTTATTAAAGGCATAGTAACACAGCCAGTTAAAAATGGCATTAATATTTCAGGCCAGGTACTTTGGAATAATCAGTAAGAACTATGAATGAAGTTCATTAAAATTTCAGTTTTTATGAAGTTTCCTGTCTCTTGAAATCATGGTGCCTGTCAACTGAGTGGAACTGGATGGCATTTTTTTATATATGTGTATGAACACTAATTATGCATTTGGTTTTTTTACTGAAATTTATCAGTAAATTTTTATCAACACCAAAGAGAGATCTATGTCTGCAAAGAGTTTATGGTCCTAATTGTAGGGAAGATGTAGGGGGTGGGGTGAGACAGTTGGGATTAAACAAGAATGAACAGATTCAATCACATATACTTACGCTTGGGCTTCATTCATAGGGCAGCTAAGGGAACTGGAAAATGTGGAGTGGCCTCTTTCTGTGTCTTGAATAATAGGAGTTTGATAGAAATAAATACCTTTTGCAATTTTAGGCATAGATAGATATTTAAAACTAAACAAAGCAGTCTAAAAGGTAAAATAATATTCAAGATGCTAAAATGCCTCAGAAAATAAATACTTCACTTAGTACTGTAAAGACCGTAATAGAAGCTCTGGAGAGATCATTCCACCAGTGGAGTCTTTACGAAAAAGGGCCCTTTTGATGTGGCCATTCAGTTTTCCTCACTTGGCAGGAGTTCCTGAAGAAAGGGCTCACATGAAGATCATACGTCATAGTTAGGTGAGTATAGGAAGAGACTCTTCTTCTAGTCATAGGGCCTGAAAGTATTAAAACTTCAAGGGCTAAAAACAGGGGTTTGAAATGGGCCTTAGAGAATGCAATGAGGGTGCTAGATTCAAGAATAGCACAGGTTATACATCAGAACCTTTAGTGGGAGTATAGAGAGTGGGCATCCTTTAACCATTCAGATGAACTTCTGCCAAACAGGACCTCTCCTCTGTCAAATCTCAGATTAACAACTTCATCCGTCAAACCTCCTTGATGAGGCACTGGTTCTGAACCTTGACTGCCTCTTCTGTATTAGAAAAACAGGAAAAGGCAAAATTGGTGACATCCTAACCTTGGTGAAAATTTTCATGGCATTAACATGAAGATTGAGTTCTGAAAGAAGCTATAATGTTGTCACTATGTGTATTATTCTTAGTGCATGCTACAAAGGACTGTATTTTAATGAATCCAGTGTCAGTATTCTGTATTTCATTTGTGCTTGGGCATTCAAGCACATCACATTATACATAATTACCCCTCTTCCACATCCTTCAGTTTGGGGGCATCTTGGTATGGCAGAGTAGCCTGTTGGTGTACCTTATTTCCTCTGCTCAGAACCCTAACTCATTCATTATTTCTGAAAATGTATGCATTATTTATGCTTTAAGCTTTTTTCTTCCATATGCCTCTTTTCTGCCTGTAGTATCCAACAACAAGGAAGACAACACTATTGATCATTCACAAGAGGATATGTGATTAAATATTACAGAGTGCCATCTTTTGGCAGATGGATGGAATAACACGAGCAGACAGAATTTTAGAGGCATCGGAGGACAGGAAGGCCTGGCATGCTATGGTCCATGGGGTCACGAACAGTCGGACATGACTTAATGACTGAACAACAAAAATGTTAGAGAGAATGTTGATACTCTAGAAAAAAAACATGCAGGAGAATTTTGGGGATGATGAAAACATCTAAGAAGCAGTTGACCTAGAAAGAGCTCAGAGGATGGATATTCAGACAGATGAAAGAGAGAGAAAATGTGCCAAGGCCAAGAGGCGATGTATATAATCACAATAACATGCACTTTGATCTAGTTTTTGAAAAAGATCTAAATGGCAATAAAATATGGTAGTGTTGGATCAAGATACTTAAGGGTCTAATTTTATTGCAAGTTTTCAAAATAAGATGTCTACTCTGGCCATGAAAGGGATTTACTGATAGATTTCTTGCCCTAACTCCTCATCTGAATCCTTGTTTGTTTTCAAGTTGTTTGGTAAGCTGCCTTTCTTACTCCCACAGATGACAATTGCACAGACAGTTTTACTCCAAACCAAGTGGCACGAATGCATTGCTATCTGGATCTGGTGTACCAGCAGTGGACTCAGAGCAGAAAGCCCACTCCTGTCCCTATGCCACCAATGGTGGTTGGTCAGAGCCAGGATATGCTCACCATTCACTGGCTACCTCCCATTAGTGGAATGCTTTATGAAAGGTAAGTGAGTAGTGCTAGGTGAAGGAGCGGAAGGAATCTTAGAAAAGCATATAGGGACAAGAAACAACATGCCTGAATTTGTCCAGCAGATTTAGTGCGCAGATTCCCAATAACTGAGTCTGGCAGCACTTATTCCTCCTTATGCTTGGTTTAAACATAGCAACTCGTTCTATTCTTTCTTGGCTGCAGCAGTTAACAGTCCCAAGGGTTCATCCGCAGATTTTAACCTTTATTTAATGTTCTCTAAGTGCTTGAATCTGTTCTCACTCACCTTTATACTTGAAGGAAAAGAATAAGACATCCTTGTGCTTTTGAAGATGTTGAGAGAATATTTTAGTTATGAGTTCAGTTATAAATTTCAGTAGTTTTGTCTCTCCCATCTTGCTTAAACTTTCTGCCAATCTTCTCTTTTCACACAATTTGTAAATTTAAAGCAGGGCTAGGTAGCCTGCTGCTCTCCAGATGTTTTGGATTGCAACTAGACTTGCTGTGAGCTGAATTCCAAAACAGCTGAAGGGCCGCAGGGTCCCTATCCCTGACATAGACTCAGGAAGCCCAGTTTGGTTTTCTTTTTCTTTTTCTTTCTTTTTAATAAATTTTATTAAAAGTTTTAAAGGGAACATAAAAGCTAACACAAACTAATACAAAATAGAAGAAAGAAAGAAAGAAAGAAAGAAAGAAAGAGAAAAGAAAGAAAGAAAGAAAGAAAGAAAGAGAGGGAGGGAGGGAAGGAAGGAAGGAAGGAAGGAAGGAAGGAAGGAAGGAAGGAAGGAAGGAAGGAAGGAAGGAAGGAAGAAAAAACAAAAACAAAAGTGCAGTGAAAAAGAATAAAAAGAAATAGAAGAAGCTCAAAAAGTGGAAAGGTTTGATACTACCACAATGGAAGAATGGTTGGTGAACTTGCAGAAATGGCTAAATTAACTTCCTTGATCAGAGAAAAGACAGTATCTACATCTGTGGTTGACTAAAAACCCCTTATAGACTTTTTGCTTGAAATGGAAAAAAAATGCACTTATGACTTTTCTATTATCCACAATGGATAATAGAAAAAAGTGAGCTTTTTTGTAATCACAGAGTAAGAGATGACTTTGTAATCATACTTATATTTGCTGCAGAGAAAAACAGAAACTGCTTCTTTCTATTTCTTTGGTTTTCTTTTTTCTTGATAGATTCAAGAATTTTAACTGATTATTCCTAATTTCTTGGATCAAATATCATAATCTGTTAATTGGGTGGCATGCAACCACATCAGGACAACAATTGTGGTAGGAGGGAGAGGCATTTTGCCTGGAACTTCATATGATCAGGTGGGGTGCCGGGCTAATGTTTACTACTCCAGATGCAAATCATCCCCCCACACCCCAGCAATGGCTAGGATTACATTTTTTTAAAAAGGCTTTGCTGTCCCCTGCACAATTTACTAAGCTTGTAGTTTGAAACTCAGTAATATGGTGAAGGATTACTGGTCTATATCCATACCCCAGAAATTCCTCCAATGTCTTTACATTCACTGCTGAACTGGGAAGTATGAGACAGCTGTGGATTTCCTGCCCTGTTCTATTCCTTTTATTTATCTATCCAACTGTTTTCCTTCTCCATTTCTCATGGCCTCTACAACATGGGTTGTGGTGATAGGAAAAAGGATGATTTAAACAGGAATTGAGATGCTTCAGCTGTTCCTGCAGGGAAAGTCTCTTCTCCACAGACTGAAGGGTGAGCTGAAGGTGGCCCATGTATTTCAAGATGTTGAGAAATCCTGTTGGTGCATCATTAGGTTTAACAACTGCCTTTTATAATGTATGTGGGCAACTGAACAATCCCTTGTGCACTGTCCCAGAACATCTGACACCGGAAGCTGAAAATCTAAAACAGTGGTACTTACATGGTCCAGGGAAATCCAGATGTTGCTGCTGTTGCCACTGAGCCCTTTTGATACAATTTCTTCCTTCCTAGTCTTCCTAATCATATATTTCAAAAGCCTCTTTATTTTTCACTATTATTGAGCTTGTGTTTGCACTTTTCTTCTGGTGCAGTGATGAGAATAGTAGAAGTGCTCACTTTCATTTTTTAATCAATCACAGTTAAGCACAGAGAACTGTGCTTAAACTTAAAAACAAGCTACCTCAAATCAGTTTATCTTTGGATGTAATAGTAAATCAGAAGTTTTCAGGATCCTCATAGATTCTCAAAAGATTGGAAAAGTTCCCCTTAAAATTAAGAGAGGGGCAACATCGTAGGGTTTCCCTATGTGTTAGAGGTGGAACTGGTGCTGTGCCATTATTTTTCAGATGTTACAGAATATATACAGTGATCCCTATTGGAATGAATGAATGAATGAATGAATGAATGAATGAATGAATGAATGAATGAATATATATATATATATATATATATATATATATATATATATATATATATATCAATGACCAATTTTTCCAACCTCAGTGTCTTTCATGTAAGTTGGACTTCACCTCCTAAAACGCTTAGCTCACTTGACCATGAGAGTTGCAGTTCAAGATATTTGGAGGGGACCAGGTTAAGCATTTTGGAGAAACAAGCACTCTTGTTGGCCAGCAATACCCCAGCAGACTGATTTTGTCAACCTCGTTTTGACCGTGGTCTGCAGTGTTCTCTCTGTTGTCCCCTTTCATCACTGTGCGCACGTAGTTCTTTCAATGGGAAGTTGTTTACATGAACATGTGTACCTTGGGAAAGCTGCATTGGCCTTCTACTGAGGAATTTAAGGAGGCAAAGAAGGTGATGAAGATGATTTGGCAATTTCTCTCAGCTGTTTGCCAGTTGGCGAAATCTTTTCTGGGCTTTATATACGAGGGGAGTTAGGGGAACAGACACTTATTTATACAGCTGTTATTCCAAACGTAAAAGGATTTTGATCTTTCTGCAGTAACAGACAGAAGACATAGAGCTATGCTGGAGATGTACATGTAACTGCAGGTACGAAGTCAGAATGCAGAAATAACTAGGGCAAATGCAATGCAGGGCTGCCATCCTTCAGCCAGTAAACTGTCACTGGACTGAATGTGCCTGCATTTATTTGGTTGGTTGGTTGCTTTTTGGGGAACAGTTTTATTTTTGGGGAACAGTTTTAGAAGTCCCCTCCGCCCAAGGCAAATGTTTTGGCAATTGTTTGACATCTTAAATCCCTGTGTATATTAAAGTAGGAACATGAGTGATTGGAGATCATCAGCAGGCCTTGGGATGTGTGGTATGTAAAAATATTTACTCCCAATAATTGAAAGCCTCATCCGAGTAAGGTGAGTCCTTGCTGTTAATGCTGAGTGAAGCAGTTTTTCATAGAACCATAGAACCACAGGATCGTAGAGATGATGGTGATCTGAGAGATCATCCAGTCCACCCCCTGCTCAGTGTTTGATCTGTCACATCTGTGACAAATAACCATCCAGCTTCTGTTAGAACAACTCTAGTGAAGGAGAATTCACCACCTCATGTGGCAGCCTCTTCTACTGCATGACAGCTTATACAGTCACAAAATTCCTCCTGATGTCTAGCCTGATCCAGTATCCCCATATTTTTAACCTACTGATTCTGGTCCTGCCCTCTAGGACAGTAAGTCCACTTCTGCTTCTGTGTGACAACCCCATAAATATTTGAAAACTGCTACCTTACATTCTGTAAGTCACCTTAGGTACACTAAGCATGCCAGATCCTTTAACTGTTCCTTGTAGGGCTTGGTTTCCAATCCTTCACTATCCTGGTAGCTCTCCTCTGAACTTCCTCCCCTTTGTCATTGTCCTTTTGAATTGTGGTCCCCAGAACTGGACAGGGTACTCCAAATGGGGTCCGACCAGGGCAGAGCAGAGTAGAACAAACACTTTCTGTGATTTGCATTTTTAGCAGTTGCATCACATTGCTGGCTCATGTTTAACTTGTGGTCAACAAGAACACTCAGATCCTTTTCTCATGTAGTACAGCCAAGCTAGGTCTCCCCCATCCATTCAGTCTGGCGTGTCAGCCCTCCCAGGTAAACCAGACAGGAAACACCACAAGATGAACTAATTCTACTTTATTGTAAGGCCACATTAACAGAATCTTGCAAGTCTGAAAGTACAAATCGCCCGCCCTCCCTATTTACCACCTGAGTGGTTAGGGCGGGTCCTTCCTAAGTTTCTTCCTTTGACTGTTACTCTGTTATGGACTCCTTTCTCATTTATCTGATCATTCCCTAGGCAGCATCTCTTCTTCCCATCTTCCAAGGTCACCTTCACATTCTGTCACAGGTGGGAGAGTCATGCTGCATTGGTTAAGGAGTGTTATCTTTCTGGACCCAGGAAGTGTGCCATTTTTGTTGCAGTGCCTGGAATACCATTCCCCATGAGATTAGGTTGGCTCTGACCATCCTGGCTTTTCACAAAGTTTGAAGACCTGGAAATGTTCCCAGGGATGGGGTTCAGACTGTTAGTTGGAGCCCATGTAGTTGTTGACTTGTACCTTGGTTGCTAATACACATATTGAGGTTTTATATTGTTTATAGTTTGATTTTAAATGCTGTAAGCCACCCAGAGTCACCATGATGAGATGGGCAACCATCTAAATTGAATTAATTAATAAATAAAAATAAAATAAATCTTGTATTTATGCCTTACGTTTTTCCTATGTTGATGCAGAACTTTATATTTTTTCCCTGTTAAATGCTGTCCTATTGATTTTAGCCCACTGCTCATGTTTAGACCTTTTCAAACTCTTTCAGGCTGCAAAATCTGTTAGTTGTAATCCTGGAACCCCTGATCAAGAGACAAAGCTCCAGCGCTAGAAAATTAGCTGTGTTTGAACATTTTTTCCCCTTTAGGTTTTCACAGAACCCCACCAGGCTCTTGTGGAACTCCAGAGTTTCTCAGAACACCATTTGAAAAGCCCTGATCTAAAGTATTAGCCACCCTTTCCAGCTTTATGTCATCTGCAAACTTCATAAGCATCCCCTCAACTAGCTCATATTTTGAAGATATACAGGGACAAGGATCTGATTCAATACCTGGGTCTTTGGGAGGGAGAAGCCCCCAGCCTCTGTCTTGGTTATCAGTGTCCTCTTTCTCCTAGTCTGAGCTGGACATCATGTCCATTTATGGGGCTGTTGGTTTGCAAAGCTGCTCTTTTTTTTTTAAGGTGCTCTATCTCAGAGCTGGCACTTTTAAAGTTTTGGACCTAGAAGAAATGCAGTAGCTTAGCCCTTTTATCAAGAGCTGTATTTGCCCCTTCAACTGTTTCCTTCTTCTTCTGAAAACTTATGAACCTGCAAGCTCCTGCTATCACCTTCACAGGGATGTCAGTATTGAGTTATATTTCCTCCCAATTTACTAATTGCTGCATGGAGAAGTAGATTCTGTGATCTTTTATTTAAGTCGTTCTCCTTATTAGTATTTCTGTGGATGCCTTTCCAAGAGATGCCCTTCCTTTGGGTTGCTTCCATGGCTTTCCATCACCCCTGCACTCCAGACGGTATTAGAGACGGGAGTTAAAGCAAATGTAGCATGTCTGGAAGAGGTGCAGGCACTTGCTCCTGTTCTGATAGTGTCTACCACTGTTGCAACTTTGTCCTTGGTATCAACACTATCAATCCTACTAATATTTGCCTTTAGGCCCCTGAATACCAACCAAAGGACATTGTCAGACACAGACCAGCAGTCAACCAAATCTTAAGTTTTGCAAGCCAAAGGGTGAGTCTGACTTTGCATCTTTATTTTGGAGACACCATTGTTACCTTCTCTGGTCCTCAGACTACTTCTTTCCTGTCCAAGAAGGATAGGCCATATGAGGAACAACTGCACTTGCGCCACATGGCTGCCACTCTTGGCCATGAAGTCAACCACCCTAGCTAAGGAAAACAGCCAGTCTTTAAGGCCCTCCAGAACATCATCAGGATGAGAGCGAGCCAGATCTCAGGGGGAGCCTCATTCCAGAAGGTAGGCACCACGACAGAGAAGGCACACTTCCAGGGTCCTGATAGGTGGCTCTGCTGGATCTAAGGGACCCAGAGTGCACCAACACTGTTGGATTGAACTGGCTGGGCTGATACCACAGGAGATAAGTGGTCCCTCAAGTAACCAGGCCCTGTGCCCTGTGGGGCTTTCTAGGTCGCAACCAACTTCTTGAATCACCCATGGAAGGAACGTGGCAACTTTTGCAGCTCACAAATCAGGGATGTCACATTACAGATGGTCAAAAAGTGAGATGGGTAGAGAGACAGTAAAGGGTGATGGAAGTAGGAGCTAATGGGTCTGATAGGGTAGTTCTCGTTACCTGATCTTATTTCCTTCCATTTCTGGGTTGTTGTTGTTGTTCAGTCGTTAACTCGTGCCCAACTCTTTGTGACCCCATGGACCATAGCATGCCAGGCCTTCCTGTCCTCCACTGTCCTCCACTGTCTCCCAGAGGCAAATACTCAAATTCATGTTCATTGCATTGGTGATGCTATCTAACCATCTCATCCTCTGCCATCCCCTTCTCCTTTTGCCTTCAGTCTTTCCTAGTATTCTCTGCTAAACGCAGAATCACAGTCACATGTACAGTATACAGCCACGCACTACAGCAAAGCATCTTTTTAAGGAGATGTAGCACATACAAAGAAGTTAGTTTTACAAATAATAGGGAATGATTAGCTTCAACAGTCATTTGTTTTTTTTAAAAAAATCTCTAAATGTATTTTATATAGATAAATGCAGTAGCCCTGTGTGCAGGAGCACATATACATGGAGAAACAGTTATTTACATTTTAAAGGAGAATTCTGCTTATGCCCATCCTCTAGCACTGGCACTGACTACTAATGCTAATGAGCTCAACTTCAGTCTGAAAACCTTTGCTCATCCCTACTGTAAATTGTTAGCTTTTTAGTTTAAGTTTAAGCTAAGTAATTTTTTTCTAGATCTGTTTAGTCATACCCTAGAACATAGTTATATTGAGAGCCAAAGAGCTTCCCAAGACAAGTCTCTAATGATGGGAAAAACAAATGTAAATCTAAATATACACTAAAAGATTCCAGATCTCTTGGTTTAAAAACAGAATTAGCAGTGGCTAAGTGGTTGTGCTTGGCTTGAAATGTTAGACAACAGTTTCCTGTGAAATCTAGATCACTGACTTGGCCACCGCCATCATTGGCTTCACAGCTGACAACTGACGTAGTTGCCACCAGGCACAACAACTAAAATCTTGCCAGATATTGAACCAGACTTTGGAGGTAGAGGGTACCCTATCAGCAGATAAAACACTTTCTCTGGATGTAAAAAACCCAACATTTTTAAGGTAAATGAGGCAACAAAATAGTTCAAGAAAAGAAGAAGAACCCTGAAAATGGAGTTAGACATCTGAGGAGACTGCTGCCTGCTCTTGTTGAGGCAAGGATCAGAAGGATCACTTGATCTGCAGAGTTAACCCAGGTCAGTCTTAGGCTTCAGAAAACAACCCACAAAAATGTAGGGTGCCCCGATGTGATGAAAACACAACTAGTTCCTTGATTTAAGGGCTGCTATTGGGTGCTGATCAAAGGCCACAAAAGACTCAGCAGTTCTGGAAACATGCTAAGAATATACAGAATAATGGCTTCAGTGTCAGCAATGGGGAAAAATGCCCACCAGGGTTCTGTTTTATTTTATTTGTTTTTAGTTTAGCAGTGGAATGATAAAGACAAAAATGGTAATATGGGCAATCTTGATGTTCAGTTGCCATTCTGACTTCCCTGACATTTTGGCAGTTTTGAAGTATTTTGCCTACCTCTTAGTTGTCTGAATCAAAGATTCTCCTTTTGAGGCTGTTTGGAGGCCTTTTTTTTTTTTGATAGGCATTGTCAGGTATCGGACATTCTGACTCTTTTTGATTTTATTAACCAAAGAAGCACACCTTGTTTTGTTTTTTTAAAAAATATTTTATTTGGGAAATATAACAACCAGAAGATATGAAGTACAACCAAGAATATAATAAAATCCAAAAAGAATATTTTATTTATTTATCTTATTTTTATCCTGCCTTTATTATTTTATAAATAACTCTAGGCGGGAGACATACCTAATATTCCTCCCTCCTCCTATTTTCCCCACAACAACAACCCTGTGAGGTGAGTTGGGCTGAGAGAGAATGACTGGCCCAAAGTCACCCAGCCGGCTTTCATGCCTAAGATGGAACTAGAGCTCACAGTCTCCTGGTTTCTAGCCTGCCACCTTAACCACTAGACCAACATTTAATCACCGAATAGTGATTAAATGAGTGACATTTGAAGAAACTAAAATATATCCATAAAGTGTTAATATAGAACTAGCTGATTCCTTTAACATATTATTAAACCTGGCCATATAGACCATCTATTGCTCCAACTTCTCAGTTTTGGTATAATACATTATTTCAATACAATAATATTTACTTATTTACTTCAATGATCTTTATATAATATACTTAGGAAGCAGACCTTGTTAATGAATTGTTAATTGTTAATTAATGAATAATTGTTAATTGTTAATTAATGAAGAGTATGGATAAATAGCAGCTTTTCTAGCCATAAAGTTCTTGCATTGATGCCTAGCTTTTGCTTCTAACAGCCATTAAAGTTCTTTCGTTGGCTGCTTTTCTAGGAAAAATGGTAATGTTATGCCCATGCATTTGGCTTATGTCCAAGGAAAATGTAAATCACAGACTACATGTGAATAGAAAGCCAGCATGTCTGAACTCCCCTGAAATGTTCTTCAGCCCAAAGAGTGGCAGGCATTTTACCAGCTGGTTTAACTAAGCCAGGGAGTATTTCTTCAGAGTTTTGAAAGTTTGAGAGGGCATTCCTGTGCTTGAGTGAAAGAGGAAGCTCTCTGATTGTGTTGATTTCCTTTCCTGTTGGACTGAGATACGTGCAGCAGGTGGCAGCAGAACAAGAGAAACAGGAGCCTTTCTGTAAAAAAACAGGATGAATTTGTTTGGGTTTTCCATCTTCCTGCCATGTCACAGTTGGTACATACGTATATACCTACATACTATCTCTTTTGGCGTAAGCAAAATTATGCAGCGCATAGAAGAAGGGTAAGAGCCAAGTAATTTATAGGCATGAACTAAGAAAAAGATAAAAATAGCTAACACTATTTTACACCGACACCATCACTATTAACACCTTTCCATACGTTCTTCTCCTTGTAAAGCAGCCTTGCTCCCACCAGTTCCATGTACCACTTAAAAGACTGCCTGTTGGTTTTTAAACCTCCTGCTCTTGAGATCCTTTTTGAGGATCTCAGCAGATTTTTGAATTTCTTGTCCTTTTGAGAATCTCAAAAGGTTGAGGTTCTTGTTTTGCCACATACACTTCTTAAGTACCCCATTCCTACTGCATTCACATTTAATTTCTAAGCTGCCCAATTCCCGATGGAACATACATTATTTTATGCCCCATCTACTGTATTTGTTCTTCCTTTTCATCATTTAATTATTCACTCAATTTTCCTTCCCAGTATAACTATCTTGGCCTTTGGTGTGTTTGTTTTCAGATCGGTACTACTTGTTGATTGTGTAATGTATCTAATATTTACTGGTGATCATTCAGGTTTTCAGCCTACAGCACATCATCTGCATTCAAAACTGCTGTTTCCCATAAACATACAATATTAAAAAAAACAAGGAGACATCGCACTTTCTTGTCTTAATCCTTGCCTATTGCTGAACCATTCACTAAGCATTCCATTTATTTTCACATGTGCTTTGCTTCCATCATGTACCTCTTTTATCACGCTCAGGTCATTTTTCACTTTCACATTCATGCAAAACATTCCATAATTCTTGCCAGTTAATTTTATTGTGTGCTTCCTCTAAATTCACAGAATTACAGTAGACTTCTATTTTCACATTTGTACATTTCACAGTGCCTACTGAAGACCAAAAAGACCACACTGCATATCTCCTGCCCAGCATAAAATCACACTGCACTTCTCAAATATTGTTTATTATTGCTACTTCTATCCTTTCAATTATAATCCTTCCAAACATCTTTCTAGGCATATTTCATAAGCGAATCTCCCTGAAGTTTTTACATGCACTCTTGCAACCTTTCTATATGGGAATGTACTTCCAATCATCAGGTACAGATGCAATCTTCACACAATCTTTACGTATGTCAAACAGTTTGTACTACCATTCCATAACCAAACCAAATCTATATTCTAATATTTCTCCAGTTAGACCATTTGCACCTGCAGCCTTACTATTTTTTCTACACTGTAACAGGATTTATGACTTCCTTCTCATTTTTTTTTGACACTAACATTTCAATTCCATTTTTTGATACATCACTATCATTCCCAAACAGATTTAAGATGCACTTCCCAGCATTCCCTCAGTGCAATTTTATCTGAAAAGATTTTATCACTTTTATTTTTACTGTTTCTTGTTTAGCATCTTCACCCATTCCAAAACAATTTTTATTTACATCAAAATCATGCTGCATTTTCTCTTACTTAACCTCTCCTTCCTCTTGGTAACTATACACTTTGCAGTTACCTTTTTATCTTTATACATATGATGCAATTCCTTTCTCTGATCCTAATTTTTTATAGCAATCATTCTCCTATATGCATTTTTCCACTCACAGCTCTTTTGTTTCATCATTCCACTGACCATTGTTCTTTTCCATATGTCTCCTTAGCGTACCTCCACATGCTTCTGTGACACTTTGCAACATAATTCTTTCCACGTTGTTCCAAGTAGCTTCCACATTTTTTTCCCTTATGTTCACTTTCCATTCATTGTGCTGGAAAATTAATCTAACACTTTTTCATATAGGACTGGTACTTCTTCTTCCTGTAATTGTTCTACTTCTTTATTTACATGTTCCTTCCCCCACTCCAAGATCCTCTTTTATCCCTACCAAAAATTGGTCTGTTGCACATTAACTTTGTATCCACTAATTCTCTCAGTTCTTCATCATAAACATATCAGTCGCCCTTTTAGATTTATATAAATTGCTATGCCAAGTGTGCATATGAACATAAACAACATACTTGAAACAAACAACTCTTTTTATAAGCTGATATGAAATAATCACAGTTTTCATTGATTCTTGAGTTTCCAAGTGGCCCAATCATTTTTTTTTCTGTACTCTCTCATCTCATTCTTATCTACCTATTAATGCTATATATTAGAATAATTTTCCCTCTGAGTCTTATTCATTCAGAATGTTGCACAGTTGTTCTCAGAACTGATCTCTGGTTCTTAACATGCATCTGTCAACAAACAAAGGATTCCTACTTTCAGATGCATCCTGATAACCTCAGTGATACCAATTCATACTTTCTTTATATACATTTTAGCTCTTCCATTCATAATTAAATCTGGACATTCACTATTCTGCATGCATTCTTTAATTCCACTTTACATGATCAGATCAACTTCAGTCAGATCTATATTCAAATTGCATCTCTTTTTTCTTAGATTAACAGATACACAATATATTCTTTCTTTCATTTTTTTCCTGTTCGTTTGTTTGTTTTATATAGCTGCTCATCTCACACAAGTGACTCTGGGTGGCTTACAAGCATTAAAACACAGAAAACCCAGCCCAATAGTTCATGTTCTTTGCCATTTATTCCTCTTATATTTCAAGCTGCAATCTTCAAGATGCCGTGGTCAACACCAGATGGGCCAATTCATATTTATCTCTGCCACTAATTATGACTTTTGTCAACTGAGTCTTTCAAATAATGCTTTTTAGTAAGCAAAGAAGGGGTAGGTTATCTTACCCAGTCTTAGTCATACCTGTGCCACATTCAGCATTCCCTGTGAATGATAATGATAAGTCAATTGTGGCATATTTGGTCAATATGTCAGAAGTGCCACCAAAGCCAGTTGTACCCCCTGCTAGTCTATGCAAATTAAGGCCTCTAATCTAGAGACTACCATAAAGTTGCCCACCAACTAAGAGATAAGGCTCAGTATTGGCACATATGTAGGATGCTCGTACTTTGTATATACCTTGTATTACGGAAGTCAGGGAAGTGTAAGTAGGAAGTTAGGTAGAATTCTGAAAAAAGTCTGAGTTAAAAGGAGGTGAACACATTCATTTCTCTTCCCCTCTCCCTTTCTTTCTCTGTTTTTTAGAGAGTCAGGGAACCTCTGCGGAAATTGTGCTGAAGATGGAACTTTCAGCCAGTATGTACATGAGGCCTCTTCTCCTCTAATCTGTGATTCTTCTGGTTATTGGACTCCAAAGGAGGCAATAGGTAAAGGTCCCGGCTCTTTTTTTCTATGACAAAGGGGTTATTAGGTACGACTTGGTGTCCCATCAGCTGTTGCTGGGTATGCTGCCAGAAAACTCTGTGCAGGCCAAGAAGAATTTGAAGGGCTTCAGTGGAGCTGTGCAAAGTCTCTGAGTATCTCCAGCTGTTTTATGGCTTTGAGGAGTGCATCCAGAGGAGGAGATCTAAAAAAGTTCTCTTTTTCTCATTCCCTTCTAAAACAGAATGAAATAACAATACTGGGCAAATCATTCAACAAATAATATAATATCATGTAAATTAAATATGTCATATACTGTACCTTTAAAAGAGAGAGCACAAGCTTTCTACTGATTTAACAATGTTTTGAGCAAAATTGTTCTTTCTGGCCCCAGTCTACAGATTGCTTAAACTGTTGTGAAGGTGGCTTAATATGTGTGTGTTGGAGAAAAGGGGGAATTTCACTGGAAGGAGAAAAATTCCTTGGAGGTTATTAAGGGTACACCTATCATATGGTGAATATATTAGTTACTTCAGGAGCCTAAAGATGGAGAGAAAAGGTAAGATGATAGAAAGGTTAGAAAACAAGAGAATCCCAAACTACCTTCCCAGGATAATAATAAATAAGTAATCCATACTATTATATTGGCTGTATTCTCTTGTAATGCAAAGCTAGAGTTTTGAAACAGTAGTTCATTGAATGGACTCCTTGCACATACAGTTAATTCTTCTTGATAAGACTAATTATCAAAAGCAAAACAAAACCTTTATGTCTTTGTTTTATATGTGAATGCAGCCATTATTTCAGCAGTGTTTACAACCTGCCAAAAGCAAGTGCATATTACAGAATGGAAATTGAGAGAGAGTGGCTTGGGCAAGACCAGTAAGTAAGATGCTCCTGTGACCTGCCCTCTAAATCCATTTGCCAGGAGAAGTGGAGGATGGATTTGCAGCAGTAATCAGCATGGTCTAGGACAGTATGTATGAATCCTTCTGTGCCAGCCAATCCTTCCCTCCCAGTGCTCCCTGCAGTGCTGATTTCTTGATATTTACGGCAAGGTTTTAGTGATGGGGGGAAGATACGGGTCTCACAATATTCTGCCCTGTTTTACTGTGCCTAGAAGAGAGATGGCAGCCAAGGTTCCTGGATTAACTACACTAGTTATAATTCCAGACAGAATGCTTCTGCTTCCTATTGCCTCCTTTTTCAGTGTGTTCCCCATAGTAGCTTTGGAGGGAAATGCAGAACAGTTCCCTTGGAAGCATGGCACCACTTCTGGGGCATGGGTGCCGTAGAAACTGTGGCCCATGTCCTCCTTTACCGCCAGCTTTACAGGGACATTCACCTTCAGCTGATTACCCTTCTATAATCTAAATTTCTGGGACCTTCTTGTAAAATTTATTTACTAGATGATCAAGGTAAATTTACTTCTGTAAGTGTAGCAAAATTTTGTTATATTAAGTATAAACTCTGCCCATAATTGGTCAGTAACAAATGACATAGTTTGGGTGCTTTATTTTGTTATGTATGGCCCATGACTGCACCAATATAATTCTACCTAAAGCCATCAGGCTGATAAAGATTACACTCATAAATTTGTATTCTACTTCTTATTAATTATTTAGCTGATTAGTGGAATTGGCATTCCTTTCTATATCACTTTATTTTACACATACTATTATAGTCACAATATCAATATTAAATATAGTTGTACCTGTAGCTGTTTGTGAGATAGTGATTTTACAGTTTGTGTTAACTATTCATTATTTTTGGTTATTATTCCACAGTTTTATTTATTAACATCCAAATTATTTAAATCTATACTGCAGCATATTTATTCTTCTCATCATAATCTTAACCTCACTATTTAAACTATATTGGCATCATAATTTTATTTTTGTGCCAGTGACTTAAATCTTAGTCATTTCTCATTGTATATAAACAAAACTACTATCACAATGGGATGGTTGTAATTTTATCATTAAATGTTATTTTATGCCAGTTGATTACCAAAATAAAGATAGTACTACTACTACTACTGAACTCCTTTTACAGTCACTAAAAGGAAGACAATGATTTTCCTTCTCCTTCTGAAGGCATTGCTTCTTCTCCATTGTTTAACAATAGCTGGATTGAATGTCTATTAAATTAGTCATTAATTTATTCTCTCTCTCTCTCTCTCTCTCAATCTTGCTATTAAAAGTCCTAACCTCTGTCATCCTTGTGTATCATATTTTTTGGAAAATTGCTGTGAATAATTTCCAGTTTAGTTTGCACCCAAGCACACAAACCACTCAGTTCAGCTGGCAAAAGATAGAGCTTTTTGTTTATTTATTAAACATCAACAAACTTTTTCAAAAAATCCAGTTAAGTGGCAAAACAGAACAAAAGGCAGACAAAAACTGGGAGGGAGGGAAAGAGAGAGAGACTTAAACAGTAAGCAAGAGATAAGACAGGGAGATGATGTAATATCAACAATCTACATTATCAATATCTATCTAATGGAAGGGGCAAAACTTTCCAGAGCCACTGGAAACAATATTGTTTGAACTAGTATGAACAGTTCAAAAGGGATTGGTTTTGATGATTCCAGCTTTATCCTTTTATGTACATAATGGAAACAGAATAGAAATGGAAAGACATCAGATGATTGATCTCTCCTCTCTTCTGCACCATGAAGGAAGCAATTTGGAAGATGGGGGTGATGGTAATCCAGCAATGGTTAGGAACAGAACATGAAATAGGGGGATATAGACACAAGGGTGCAGTGATAATACAAAAGGACTTGCTATATCTTTTCACAAAGGCTGAAACCCAATGTAGGGTTGATGGAAGCAATTCCAATAATGGAGCCAGAAGGGAGGATAGTTCTACCTCTTTCTGCAATCCTGGGTCCCCTCAAAATCTTCTGTTGAGGGTTCCCCAAGCCTCTAGGGCTGATTTTTAAAGTGCTAGATGAGATTGTGGTGGAGCTGTGGGGAAAAAGTTGGATTTCATCAACGTTTTTTGCCTCTCAGCTTAAAAGAGCAGGAGTGTGGTCTATACTTCCTTTACGTCAGTGAATTGCCCCTGTTCACTTCTATGAGGAGGGGGGGGGGGAAAGCACTTCTTTTCTTGGCATTGCAGTGGGGAGACAATTTGGTCACCCTCCCAATAATATGTGGCCCACAGTATGCAACAAGTGGTTCATTAGGAAGCAGTTTCTATTCACTTGATATGAAAATTCTGCCTTGCATACTTATTGCTGAGCAAGCACTATATGGTGCTATATGGTGGTAACTCACTGGGGAAATCTTTGCGAAGTAGAGTACATGTTACTATAGTCTTTAGCATCATTTAGCCAAGGGTAAATTGAAGTGCCTGAGAACGTTTACTGCTATCTCTTCTATTTTTCACCTAGTGATTTTCTCAGTCTCATTAGTATTTGAGTGGGAGACACACACACTCCTCTCCCAGGGAACTTCAGACCTGGGAAGCTGAAAAAACATCCAAGAAGCAGGGCTATGCCACATTGCTTCTCTGTTCATGCAAAAAAAAGGAACTTCATGGACCCACGTGTGAAGTCACCTGGAGTTGAGCTTGGCTTGAGGAAGGATTTACTGCTTTATCCTTGAATTTCAGTCAGATCCCAGAAACTTACAGGCCCAGTGATCATATAATGAATTTGTCCTGCATGTCAGGTTGCAACTAGAGATACTTCATCTTAAACTCCATAGACGCGTACATAGGCATGCTCTAATTTTGCTGCTCGTAGAAAATTGCTGTCAGGAAGAATACTATGGATAACTTTCTCTGAACTAATAGTTTTGAGTAGGTAGCAATTTTTTATATGGAAGAATGTGGCTAACAGCAGACAACCTGCCTGCTGAGATGTGACCGGTGAGACCGAGATGGTTATATATCAGTGCGAGGGCCATTAATAGGAGCATAGGATACTGCCTTCAAGAGAGTGAGGGAAATGGCCCCTAGAGCTCATGCTGTCTACTGTAGACTGACCAGCATGGCTCTCTAGAGTTCTAGAGAGGGATCTTCCTTAGCCCTATTTGCCTTCTGAGGGCATTTTTGTGAACCAAAAAGAACCACGATTATATCACTTGAATAGAAGAGGGTAAACTAGAGATCTGTAACTTCTTTGAATTCTTTCTCTCCCCCTTCCCCTGCATTACAACAAAGGAAGAAAAGATCTGCCTATATTCTGGAGTATATCTATATCTATGTATATTTTAAAAAAGCATGCTTACATATAACATCCTGTGTGTGATCAAACCCAGGTACTGATTGTAATTCAGTGTATGTGGCTTTTGTCAGCTATCGGAAATGATACAATCCAGGGAAAGTGGTGTTGTACAACAGTGCTGATTATGTATATTTTTGCTCTTTGCTTTAGGCATTCTTTGACACTATAGATAGGAGACTCTACGTAGGAGCAGGCAACTGCCACTTGGTAGGCATCCCCTCTGCCCTCAGTTCAGGGACGCCAGGTGACCCCTAGATTGTGTCCACGAAACTAAGCAGCAAAATGTCAGTGGTTAGTCTGATTTTCTTCTTTTTTGCATAAAACAAGACAAAATAAGAATATGAAGATTCCACAAGGTTAACTTACCTATTTTGTATGTAAGTTGAAATTTTCCAAAAGGAAAAAAGTAATATAAAATTATTTTATTCTACTATTATTCTTGTTGAGTGTGGCTTCCAGACACATAAAAGTTGTCCATTTTTAATATGCATCATTTGTCCTAACTAAATATAAATCTAAAGCCTGAAAGATTCATGTCCTTTTACATGGGGGATGTGGAGCCATTTGTTTATTTTTTTCCCTTGAAAGGAATTATTTTAAGGCAGAGGAAATACATGTTCAGAAAAAATACTTTATTCTTTCTTTTTTTTCCCCTGGGGCTTTTAGCAATTGTTCAGATTATCTCCCCTTCTTTTTCAGCAGTGTTAGTCTATCAGGAATAGTATATTATATGAGAAGTTAGAATGCTATGTTCCAGTCAATTTATTTATGTGTTGATATCAGAAATGAAATTTGAAGTGGATTAAAAATTTGGCTCTCCTTAAGGGAAGGGAGACCCTATTTCCAAATCTCCATATCTCCCCATGTCCTCATGGCTCTGCCTTTGAAATTCCACACTGCCTTGCTTATCCAGGAAACTCTTCCATTCCTTTTGTCTTTCTAGGACCTCCAGATGTAACACAACCCTGTGAAACCAGCTTGCAGGCCTGGAGCCCTGAATTTAATCTGTTTAATATGAGCATGACTACTCCTTGCCTTAAGCCCCTTGGTTGCATTTTGGAGCTCTACTTCCTATATCCTGTGTATTCTGACTCTTTGTTGATATGGACCACAAATTTCTCCACTGATTCCAAAGCTCTGTCAGATGTTGAGATCCTGACAGAGCAGGGGGATTCTGTTCACCTTGGACCAATGGATACGTTCTGTGACATTCCCCTCACAGTGAAACTGAACCTTACCAAGAAGGTGTCTGGCATAAAGATTTATACATTTGATGAGAAGATGGAGATAGATGCTGCACAATTGATCTCCACACCACACAGTTCACTTTGTTCAAATTGCAAACCTGTGAGGTACAGGGTTCTGCGGGACCCCCCATTCCAAGATGGATCCCCAGCGATGGTGAAGCAGCCAGGAAGAAAGTTTATTGACAAGTGAGTGAAAAGATTAGTGTTCAGGAATCTACAGGTTTCTGCAAAGACATTCTGGGCCTCTCCCCTTTGTTTTCCATTTTCTTTCTTTTCTTTCATTTTTAAAAAAATAAGACTCCAGGTCTTTCCCCATCAGGAAAAACAAAAAACAAAACAGGTGAGTCAGACTGTACTATGTATAAAATTGCTCAGTGTTCTGTCCAATGAAAGCAGAGTCAATGAGATGATTGATTAGCACTTGAACATTTGAACTTTAAGATATTTGCTATATCTATATTTAATTATTTAAATTAATTTCAGAATGTTAAGAATATTTGCATTTAGGTTTTTGTACTACCAATATACCTTTGTTCCTGCTTACTCACCCCATACCCATTAACCTGCTTTTAACACTGTTGGGTTGGCTGCTCCTGTCTCCAGTTTCTTCACTCCTTCATTGTTAGCAGAACTGATATAAAAACTGTAAAACAATCTTATCCTTATATTTCTTAAGTTTTACATTTTTGAGTGGGTGATTACCAACTCTTGTAAAGGAAGAATGTTGTTCACAGATAGTGATTCCATTTAGCAACTTGGAGACAAAGCTTGTAGGAATTTTCCACTGGGAAAAATCATCCTCGCTTGGAATCACAGAGGCAGTGACAACAATTAATGTAACACAAATAAATATGTACTTTTAAAAATTTCTCTGAAAACACATTGCAGATTTTGAGAGGCATCAAAAACCACATTTTATTGATGTTATGCTAATTGCTTTGGCTTCCTCTGTGATTCTAGGTCTCATGTAAGAATATCCTGCATCAATAGTTGGGGTGGCATTTCTAAGGAACCATTTACCTGTATATCAGCAGACATGGTGGATATACTGGACAAATCTGGCCCTGCTTTGTTTTAACAGCTTAATAAATAAAACCCAGGGCATTTACTGATGTAGCTCCTCTGACATAAGTTCCTTTACACTGTTTGTTTTTTGTAAGGATTCACAAAACACACCCTTTCTTTTGATTTGTGTGGTAGATTTGGTTGGCATATTAACATCTCTAATGAATATTGTGTTGCGTTTTTTTTGCATATTATTAGTTATTGCTGATAGCCATTCTGGAATTTATTGGATGAAGAACACTATACCAATGTCTTAAATAAATCAAGTTTAAATAATCCCTCATTGTGTTTCTAAGTTTATGAACCACTTTGAGTTATTGGAAAAATATTGTAGAATATTTTTCTTATCCCAGAAAACGAGGCTGAGCTGCATGTTTCCACTATTTTCTTGACTACTGACTACTTGTCATCCATTGAGCATCTGTGCAGAGCAGTAGTTAGTTTGCTCGTTTGTCAATAGCGTTTCAAATTCTATCACTATGGGGGACCCATGCTATGAGATGAACTATCCCAACTCCCAGCTGCTGCTCTTATTCCCTCATGGAAATAAGATCTGATAAATAACTTTTGGAACACATGTTATCAGTGCTTCTAGTAGAGCATGAACAGTAGTAGTTTAGATTTACTGTAGCTTGCTCATGAAAGAGCTTCTTTTCTCCCCCCTTGAACCTTGGAACTTTGAAAATGAAAGGAGGATTCTTAACCTGGAATCTTATGATTCAGTTGAGCTGGTGGTACTTTAGATGGTTGGATTAAGTGACAAATGGGTAAAGGTACATAACATTTCCATCCTAAATCATCTTCAGATGCTGAAGACTCTTAGCAGCTATTGGAAGCCATGTTGTAGGGCAGATTGGAAGTGCTGCTCTGCCACTGGGGCAAAGGTAACAAGAACTGGGATGCATATGAACAGCAGCAGATAAGTTGGTAGGTTGACATGGGATAGGAGTGCTGGTAGGACAAGAGTCAGCAACCTGCTTCTTTACTACCATTGTTACAGCTCTTGCAATGGCAGTATTGATAATGTGAAAGAAAAATCTGCATTTAAATAAGTATTTAACATATACCTATTTTCTTCCAAAAAAAATAACATTTTTAAACAAGTGGGGTGTGTTTTTTGATCTCAGAACTGAGTCAGAACATTCTGAAAGTGCAAAAGATAATTGTGTTTCAATTGTTCATTTATCTGAAAGGTATGGATTAAGTTTATGTTAGAATTCATAAACATAAAATTATTTGGGCATCCTCCAAATAACAGCCTGGAAATGATCCTGGTTACCAGTCCAGAGAGCAAATCACACTCAAGTAATTTGGAAGGTGCCCCTCCCCAAAAGAACCAACAAAACCAGAGTTGTGACCTCCATGTTCCTGTGGCTAACATGGTTTCTGGAATCATTCTTTCCGAAGACTGAGAGTAGTTCATGGGAATTAATGATCTCAGAAACCAGGAAACAGTTCATGCCTTATCTTTTTGGATAAGTCCAGTTTAGTTTTCATGCAGTTAACTTCAGAAGTCAATTTGGTAGAATTTCTGATTGCATTTTCTTTTTTTCTAGGGGATAAATGAGATATCCCTCCAAGTAGATCATTATGGAGATAAAGTAGGTCAATAGTTTTTTTTTTTTTGTCTCAAAGAAGATATGTGCAAGGATGTTGTCCCTAAAAGCTTTCCCTTTGCAATTCAGACCTCCTGGAATCAATTTATCAAATTGAAATGGATAACATTTATCAAATCTAAGTGAACATGTAATACTGCATTAAAGTCTCCTTTCTTCCACATTCTCACCAATGGATCAAAGGCTACAGCTCTTCTTTTTATATGCACATGAGAAAGAACAAACTATTAAGTCCTTGAAAGCATTCAGTAGTATCGTGCTTTGGGTTTTACACATCATGAAAGGAAACAAAAAGGAAATACTCAATGGATGAAACAATCATAGTTTAATTATAGCTTGCCTAGTACACATGAACATATACTCTTGAATGAGAATTTTCATATTGGCACATTAAATTTATTTTACATTGTTCAAGACAATATATTTTTGAAAAGATTTTCATTTTCTTTTATTCAACTTTACAAGTTTGTATAGATATTTTACATTTTTTACATAATTCATTTTACAAAAAAGTCAATTTTTAGGGTTCTGGTCTTTATGTATAATATTTTTTATTTTTAAAGCATACATTAAAAGCACTGCTCTTCAGCTATAACCAAGGAAGTTTTGCCTCATGAAATTTGCACATACACATCCTGACATAATTTTTTCTTGTAACTTAAACCCAACAAAATGGTGCATTTTGTTATATAATATATGATTTTGCCACTTAAGATTAGGTTCCATAAGGATTCCTGGTTAATTTACATAACAGCTCCCTCCACCTGACACAGCAGCACATCTCTTTGGAAATCACTGTTGCAAATTGAAGGAAATTGTTGCTCCCTTTCCAGAGCTAAATTCCAAAGCAGTAGCTTCCCATTTAATTATTTCTTATTTAAACCAGAAAACAATCTTGCTTGGATACTGGGGTTTTTGGTGGTTTAAATGGAATATTTTGAAATGTCATGTGAAAACCCAGCAGTGGCATTTTAGAAAGTATCACGTCTAAGTACATAAGCAGGTTTTTCACTTGCAAGGAGTTTATTACTACTTGATATGGTAGACACTATTCTTTGTTTGTTAACAGTCAGTTGCCTATGACATTCACTGCAGTTGCTAATCTTTTGGATTGAGAAACCCTTTGGCAAGCCTAAACAGCACAGTGGGATTGTATGAATAATCATCACACATCACCACCTTCTGTGAACTCTGGTTGGTTTTCCTGATGTGCAAACTGCTACCTGGAAATAGCATGCGTTAATATGCCAGGACAAGACAACAACCAAAAGATATGTGTAAAGGCCAAAAAGAACAAGACTTCACATCTTCAGTTAGAAGCATCCAGACTGCTTCAACAAGGAAAAGACCTCTTCTTTCACACTACAAAGTGTGGTAGAGACCTCTTCTTTCACACTACATCCAGTTTCATGGATGAAGTTATGCATTGCCCAAGCAACAAGGTTGAACCAGGTGTTATTGTAGATATGAGATCTCCTGTATGTTTTTCCTCATTTAGCTTGATTGGTAAAGCTTCTAAGATGATATTCTGGCTAACAAGTCTTGATTCCCAGTTGGAAGGGCTGATAGTGGAATGGCCCTGAAGGCAAGATTTCATCTAGGATCCAGCTGAAGTCACTTGAAGTCACTTCTGACTGCTGGAATAGAAGGGTTCCTCCTAGCCAGGATGGGATGCAACTAGGACTTGTTAAAAACTGCAGTTACCTCCACTGGTATCTACTAGTATGGTGCCCATAAAAGAATATATTTGGCCATTGGATTTGGAGAAGATGCTTTGTCACAGGAATTCTGGGCTCACCTTGTAAGAGATAAATCTTGACCCCTTTTTTCAGCAGGGAGCAAGCCATGTTCTGTCTCCCTGACAGAAATGCTTGTAAGAATTTTCCAGGAATAAGGAAATCTTCTGAAATTCCCAACCAGTAAACTATTTTCTTCTTGGAATATTGCAAAAATGCAAAATTTAAGCCTCTGTGTTTCTTGCATGAAAAGTTCCACTTCAAGTAGCCACAGCTTTTCTGAGAGCTGGTGGATTGTAAGTCAGAAGACTTTTTTTCTTCTTCCTAATTTTTCCCCACAGGTGCAGGGTCCACTTCATGGGACTATTTTAAGTCAGAAGCCTTCCCTCTTACAATATAAATAAAAAATAAATCCCCTTTTCACCCCTGTGGGTGGTCTGTGTCTTCCTCAACCTTGGGTCCTCTACCAGAGGCCTGGGAGTTTAAGGGTTCTGCACAGTATCTGAGCTGTTCCAGCACTGCACTCTTCTGGACAGAGAGCTCTGATGTTGTTCCTGGGATCTTTTGGAGCCACTCTCCCAGTTTGGGGGTCACAGCCCCGAGTGCCCCTACCACCACTGGGACCACTTTGGCCTTCACTTTCCACATCCTGTCTAACTCCTTCAGGCCCTGGTACTTCTCCAGCTTCTCATACTCCTTCTTCCTGATGTTGCTGTCACTTGGCACAACTACATCTATCACCACTGCTGTCTTCTGGTCCTTGTCTATTGCCACGATGTCCGGTTGATTGGCCAGTACCTGCCTGTCCGTCTGGATCTGGAAGTCCCAAAGGGTCTTAGCCCTGTCATTCTCCATGACCTTCTATGGAATCTCCCATCTGGACTTGGGAGGGTCTAGCCCATACACTGTGTAGATGTTCCTGTACACAATGCCAGCTACTTGGTTGTGCCGTTCAGTGTATGCTGTTCCTGCCTGCATCTTACACCCTGCCACTATGTTTTGGACTGTCTCTGAGGCCTCTCTGCACAGTCTGCCGCTTCAGTCCTGTCTAGTGTGGTAGACCCCTGCTTCTATGGATCTGGTGCCTTGTGCCTGTTCTTGTGCTGCTATGATCAGTGCCTCAGTGCTGTCTTTTAGTCCAGCCCTTTCCAGCCACTGGTAGGATTTCCCAATGTCATCTACCTCAGCTACCTGTCAATGGTACATCCCATGCAGGGTTGTCTTGCCATGGCACTTTCTCTGCTTGATCTTTGTTCCATGTCTGCTGCTGCCTCAGGCATTCTCTCAGCAGCTCATCTTTGGGTTAAATCTTACTGATGTACTCCTGGATGCTCTGGGTTTCATCCAGGATGGTATGTGACAGTCCCAGTACCAGGATCTTAACTTAAGAAATTCTCCAGACAGTTCATTAGAAGCTTAAAGAATCCATTTATTAAAATCTGATTGCACATAAGACAGTTGCAAAGCTCTGAATAATGTTTTGGTGCCAAAGCATTCAAAGTAATTCCTTCTCTGTGACATCATCCCTCCTCCCTGTCTGACAAGCTCTTTCTCACTCATGATCTCCCCCTCCCAGTCCAGGTATCTTATCAGCTCAACCTTGGCTCTAACGGTTTGTGAAGGAATGTGCTGAAGCATTTTCCCTGTGTGTGAAGCTGCAAATCTGCAAAGCTGACACGGGTTTGTTATTCCTCAGCTGATAAGTGTAGCAGGCTGATACGTGTAGCAGTGCTTTATGGCAGATGTGCAAAGGGAGCCTGACATGCTGCCCTTCTAGAAAAAAGAATTCACCCTGGGAGAAAGAGATGCAGAACATTGAACCTGCAAAGTAGAACAGAAAGAGAATGTGAACAGTAAAAGCGCAAGAGGAGAGTTATTTAGGCTTATCTGGGAAATGAGCATGGAAAGAACAAAGCAAATTTGGTGCTTGAACGTGGTGACTGTTGACCCATTCGCTGTCATTTTTAGGGAAGTTCTTCCACTGAATGAGATATTGGAGGTGGCCACGGTGTCTGCGGGAATCCAAAATTGCTTGAATTTCAAAGTGTTGTTCCTTGTCAATCATGATGGGTTTTGGAGGTGGAGAGTTGGGATGCCAGTGATCTGATGCCTGGAATGGTTTGAGAAGGCTACAATGAAAAACAGGATGAACACATTGCATATTTTCAGGGAGCTGTATTTATATGATTACTGGATTGATGACTTTGGTAATAGGAAAAGGCCCAATGAATTTAGCACTTAACTTCTTCGAGGGTTGTGTTGATTTTAGGTGTTTTGTGGAGAGGTAGACCTTTTGTCCTATAGATAGGTCCCATTCAGGTGAGTGTTTGCAATCTGCAAACTTTTTATAAGAGTCTTTAGCATCCTGCAATGTTTGGAGCACCACGGGCCAATTACCGCGGATGCGTTGAATCCAGTCATCAGCCATGAGAGGTTTTTCCATAGCTTGAGGCAGTTCTGGAATAGGAAGAAAATCTTGGCCATACACAATGTGAAATGGGGAAAATCTATGAATGGAGTTATTATAAGCAACCTCAGCAAACAGAAATAGGTGCACCCAATTGTCTTGTTGGTGGCTGAGATAGCATCAGAGATATTGTTCCAGTACAGCATTCAAATGTTCAGTCGATCCGTCCGTTTGAGGATGAAAGGCGGAGCTTAGTGCTTGCTCCGCCCCTATGAGCTTAAGAAAAGCTTTCCAAAATTTTGAGGTGAACTGTGGCCCGTTGTCAGAAATGACATGTGAGGGGACCTCATGTAGATGATAGATGTGTTGTACGAAAAGTCTGGCCAGCTGGGGCGCAGTGGGCAACCCTGCACAGATGAAATGTGCTTGTTTGGAAAATAAGTCAGTTACAACTCAGATAAGAGTTTTCTTTTTGCTCTCAGCTACAATGAAATCCATGACAATCTGGTCCCAAGGCCAGGTAGGACTGGCTACATTTTGTAATAACCCCATGGGTTTACCCACTTTACGTTTGGAGACAGCACAAGTAGGACAGGTGGAAACATAGTCCTGCACGTCTTTTCTGAGAGAGAGCCACCAAAATTGCCTGTGAATTAAATGTAGAGTCTTTACAAAGCCAAAGTGTCCAGCAGGTTTAGAATCATGGCAGCGCTCTAGAATTTTCTTACATAGAATTTCAGGGACATATAGTTGGGCTCCACGGCACCAAATTCTGTTGTGCTCTGTGAGAGTGGTTTTGTTTTGTGCCAGCCACGTATCTTGTTGCTGGGCAACAATCAGCTCCTGTTGCAAGTCAGTGGGTGGAGTAGGCATGGAATCACTTTGGCACTTCTAGTTACAGCAACCAATCCCAGCAAGGAAGGAATGATGGAGTCCACAATCTCCTCCCTTTTGCCATTGTGCTGGGGTTGGCAGGATAAGGCATCTGCCAAGAAATTTTTTCCCCCTGGAATGCATTTTAATGTAAAATTAAAGCGGCTGAAAAATTGCACCCAGTGAACACATTTGGGATTCAATTTCCTGGGAGATTGGAGCACTTGGAGGTTTTTATGATCTGTCCAAACCTCAAATGGATGAGGGGCTCCTTCTAAGAAATGGTGCCAAGTTAAGAGCTCGTAGCGGACAGCAAAGGCTTCCTTCTCCCAGACATGCCAGTATCTCTCCGTGTCAGTGAACTTGCATGAAAGGTATGCACAGGGGGGTAATGGCCCATGACTGTACCTTTGTAATAAAACACAACCAATTGCCATGTCAGAAGCATCAACTTGGATGACTAGGGGCAAGAATGAGTCAGGATGTTTTAGAATAGGCTCTGGTGTAAACAGGGCTATGAGATAGTTGAAAGCTTGTTAGCATTCTGCAGTCCAATTCAGCACTGCTGCGGGCTTCTTATTTATTTATTTTCTATCCTGCTTTTATTATTTTTTAAACTAACACCTAATACTTAGCTTTCTTTTAGTTCCCTTTCCCTTTTGTTTTTAACGAATTGGTCAAGGGCAGAGCAATTTGGGCAAAATTTGGGATAAATTGCTGATAAAGATTGGCGAACCCAAGGAAACTTTGTAACTGCCTTCTTGTTTTGGGTGCTTGCCAGGCTAAAATATCCCGTACCTTGGCTGGGTCCATCTCTATGCCTTTACTGGATATTCTATACCCCAAGTAGTCCAACTGTTGTTTATGAAACTCACATTTAGACAGTTTAGTGTATAGCTGAGATTTTACCAGTCTCTTTAAAACCTCCCTGACCAATTTTACATGGTTGGCCATGTTTTCACTATAGATTAAGATATCATAGAGATACATGAGCACCCCTTTGTATAGGAATTCATGGAGAACCTCATTTATTAATTGCATGAAGCATCTGAGCCCCCCACCCCAATCCAAATGGCATCACGAGGTATTCAAAAGCCCCTAAGGGGCAATTAAAAGCAGTTTTCCATTCATCCCCCTCTCTTACGTGCACCCAAAAATAGGCTTCATGTAAATCCAGCTTGGTGAAAATTTTCCCTGTTGACAAGTGGGCCAACATGTCCTTCATCAGAGGGAGAGGGTATTTATTAGAGGTCCAAATAGCATTGAGACCCCTATAGTCCGTACATAGCCACAAAGATCCATCTTTCTTGGTGCGGAACAACGCAGGAGCACCTAGGGAAGAATTGGTGGGTCGGATGAATCCTTGCTTCAAATTGTTGTCAGTGAACTCTCGTATGGCTGCTCTCTCTTTAAAGTCATAGAATAAATCTTTGGTTTGGGAAGTGAGGCCCCAGATTCCAATTCAGTAGCACAGTCTGATTTTCAATGGGGTGGAAGCTGATCGGATACGGCTTTTCCAAATACGGCTGCTAGGTGTCTATACTGTAGTCAGATCTGGGGTTCCCCTGGGGCTAGATCAGGCTTCAGGAGTTCCGCCACACCAGCCATCGTTTCTAAGTCCGAGGGTGGCTTAGGTTCCAGCCAACCACTGTACTACCCATCTGTGAACTGCAACTGTCCCTTGGCCCAGTCCACCTTGGGATTTCTTTGCTTCAGCCACACTAACCCCAGTATTATAGATTGATGTGCTATAGGGGCCACTAGGAATCTCAAAGTCTCTTTATGAGTCCCAATCCTCATCTCCACTGTTTCAGTGTAAAATTGCATAGGACTCCCCTGCATGTCTGACCCATCAAGCTGAGTAAAAGTTACAGGGTTTTTCAGCCTTCTAACCCTCAGTCTTAGTCCCATTACTACTGCAGGGTGCATAAACATTGAGTACAGCCAGAGTCTAAAAGTCCCACTAGGTCTGCACCCCTGCCAGTTCATAAAGATTTGATTTTAGTCCCCACTAATACGCTTGGGCATGGTCCACTCACCATTGAATTGGGGCACCCATTGCATTGAGTTATTGCTGCCTGTCCTTGGGCACCATTCAGGACAGGCAATTCCAGTTTCCCTGCATCTGGGATTCTTCATCTGCCAAGTTTTCTTCGACTTTGGGTAATCTGTCAGCACTAGCTCAGCACTCCCCTTACTTGGCTGACAGAGCTGCCACCGGATACTGTTTTAGCTGGCAACTTGGGCTTGTTGCTGGGAGGTTTCTGTCGCAGGGCTGCATTGGATAAGGGATACTCAGCAATGTGATGACCTTCTTTGCTGCATCTGAAACAAGTTCCACTTCGGGCATGCCATTCCTTTTCTTTTTCCCACACTTGATTTCTCTTTTCACTCGACACTTGCTGTAGCAGTGGGGGGTGCTTCTTGATTTCATGAAGACATTGCTGCATCTTGATTTGTGTTTGGGTTTCTTCCACTTCTCCAGCCAGGCAAATCCACCCTCACAATGTATTTGGCTTGTTGCATGCCAAACACCACTCCAAAATTTCAGATTTCAAGCCAGCTCTAAAATACTCAATTTTCAGCAACTGGCCAATCAGTCATTTTATTCACTAACTTCTTGAACTTGGATGCATATTCTGATACCAACCAGTTCCCTTGTCGGAGAGTTTGCAAACTAGTTCTGGCCGAAATCACGATTGAAGGGTCTTCAAATTGATTTTGCAGTGCAAACATAGATTCATCAAAGTCCTCCAGCTCAGGAGCTTCTGCTTCAAATAGGTCCACTGCCTAGTCAGCTGCTTCCTCTTCTAAATGAGCTGTCACATACCAGATCTTAGTCTCATTATTTGGGAAATCTCTTCCTCATTCATCCATGAATCCACGGACCTGGTTCATGAACCAAGCCAGCTGCTTTGGGTTGCCCCCAAACTTCACTTTTAAATCCCATATTCCTAAGCCTCCACCTCCAGCTCGTTGTCCCAGCTCTGGTAAGTAACACGTGGGCTGGGGTCCAAGTGAGGTGGTGGTCCGGTGATCAGAGAAATATTCTTCCCGCAGGCTCTTTGAGATGCCCTGTCTGGTAGTCTCCCTTGCCATATGCCACATCTGTTGATTTATCTCCTTGACTGCGCTTTGCAATCCGGACATGCGATCCCCAATGCTAACACCTCATGTGCCACTCTTCTGATTCTCTCAACCGATTTGGCCCAAGATCCTCTATGGTTACATCCTGGCTGGCCTCTGGGTCTGCACTATGCCCGATTTCACATGACCACTTGTCTCTTGAATCTCGCATCAAGGGGTTTGGACAATACTCCTGAGAATCAGGTTTTGGGTCATGCTTCCAACCTCCTCAGCTTTGCCATGGGATGATTGAAGTCCTCTCTAGACTCAGGTCTGTCTAGGAGGTCTCTTCTCATCAGCTGTTCCTTGCCTCGGATGTTGTGGGCCCCCTCAGCGGGCAATCCTCTTGCCTTGGATGTCAGCTCATCTACCAGTAAATCCATCAGGGTGGTGTTGCTCACCCTTGGTTTTTCTAAGTCCTCGTTTCCATTGGAATACTGCTGGGAAAGTCTCCTTCCTAAAGGGACACCTCCAGCATTATTCTATCCTGCTCTCTCCTCCATCTCTGGAGGAATCAATGGCTGCTCTGTCATAGGTGACTGGGAAAGTCTCATTCCTGCTGGGGAGACACCTCCAGCCACTGAGATGAGTTCTTCATCTTGCCACTCTGCAGCACCTACTGGACGACACGCCTAAAAGAGATGTTATTTTCATCACGGGAGACTGGAATGCTAAGGTGGGCAGTCAAATGCCATGCTTCCAGGTAAGCCATGCTTACCTGGAATTACAGGTAAGCATGGCCTGGGAGAACGAAACGAAGCAGGACATAGGCTGATAGAATTTTGCCAAGACAACTCAATGTGCATAACAAACACCCTCTTCCAGCAATCTAAGAGATGGCTTTACACATGGACTTCACCAGATGGACAACACCAAAATCAGATTGACTACATCCTTTGCAGCCAAAGGTGGCGGACATCTATACAGTCAGTAAAAACAAGACCTGGAGCTGACTGTAGTTCCGATCATGAACTTCTTATTGCACAATTTAGGATCAGACTAAAGAGATTAGGAAAGACCCACAGATCAGCTAGATATGAGCTCACGAATATTCCTCAGGAATATGCAGTGGAGGTGAAGAATAGATTTAAGGGATTGGACTTAGTAGATAGGGTCCTGGAAGAACTATGGACAGAAGTCTGCAACATTGTTCAGGAGGCGGCAACAAAATACATCCCAAAGAAAGAGAAAACCAAGATGGCAAAATGGCTGTCTGCTGAGACACTAGAAGTAGCCCAAGAAAGAAGGAAAGCAAAAGGCAACAGTGATAGGGGGAGATATGCCCGATTAAATGCAAAATTCCAGAGGTTAGCCAGAAGAGATAAGGAATTATTTTTAAACAAGCAATGCGCGGAAGTGGAAGAAGACAATAGAATAGGAAGGACAAGAGACCTCTTCCAGAAAATTAGAAACATCGGAGGTAAATTCCAGGCCAAAATGGGTATGATCAAAAACAAAGATGGCAAGGACCTAACAGAAGAAGAAGAGATCAAGAAAAGGTGGCAAGAATATACAGAAGACCTGTATAGGAAGGATAACAATATCGGGGATAGCTTTGACGGTGTGGTCAGTGAGCTAGAGCCAGACATCCTGAAGAGTGAGGTTGAATGGGCCGTAAGAAGCATTTCTAACAACAAGACAGCAGGAGACGATGGCATCCCAGCTGAACTGTTCAAAATCTTGAAAGATGATGCGGTCAAGGTAATGCATGCTATATGCCAGCAAATTTGGAAAACAGAAGAATGGCCATCAGATTGGAAAAAATCAACTTATATCCCCATACCAAAAAAGGGAAACACTAAAGAATGTTCAAACTATCGAACAGTGGCACTCATTTCACATGCCAGTAAGGTAATGCTCAAGATCCTGCAAGGCAGACTTCAGCAATTCATGGAGCGAGAATTGCCAGATGTACAAGCTGGGTTTAGAAAAGGCAGAGGAACTAGGGACCAAATTGCCAATATCCGCTGGATAATGGAAAAAGCCAGGGAGTTTCAGAAAAACATCTATTTCTGTTTTATTGACTATTCTAAAGCCTTTGACTGTGTGGACCAGAACAAATTGTGGCAAGTTCTTAGTGGTATGGGGATACCAAGTCATCTTGTCTGCCTCCTGAAGAATCTGTATAACGACCAAGCAGCAACAGTAAGAACAGACCACGGAACAACGGACTGGTTTAAGATTGGGAAAGGAGTACGGCAGGGCTGTATACCCTCACCCTACCTATTCAACTTGTATGCAGAACACATCATGCGACATGCTGGGCTTGAGGAATCCAAGGCTGGAGTTAAAATCGCTGGAAGAAACATTAACAATCTCAGATATGCAGATGATACCACTTTGATGGCTGAAAGCGAAGAGGAACTGAGGAGCCTTATGATGAAGGTGAAAGAAGAAAGTGCAAAAGCTGGCTTGCAGCTAAACCTGAAAAAAACCAAGATTATGGCAACCAGCTTGATTGATAACTGGCAAATAGAGGGAGAAAATGTAGAAGCAGTGAAAGACTTTGTATTTCTAGGTCCGAAGATTACTGCAGATGCTGACTGCAGTCAGGAAATCAGAAGACGCTTAATCCTTGGGAGGAGAGCAATGACAAATCTCGATAAAATAGTTAAGAGCAGAGACATCACACTGACAACAAAGGTCCACATAGTTAAAGCAATGGTGTTCCCCGTAGTAACCTATGGCTGCGAGAGCTGGACCATAAGGAAGGCTGAGAGAAGGAAGATCAATGCTTTTGAACTGTGGTGCTGGAGGAGAATTCTGAGAGTGCCTTGGACTGCAAAAAGATCAAACCAGTCCATACTCCAGGAAATAAAGCCAGACTGCTCACTTGAGGGAATGATATTAAAGGCAAAACTGAAATACTTCCGCCACATAATGAGAAGACAGGACACCCTGGAGAAGATGCTGATGCTAGGGAGAGTGGAGGGCAAAAGGAAGAGGGGCCAGCCAAGGGCAAGGTGGATGGATGATATTCTAGAGGTGATGGACTCGTCCCTCTACACCGCTGGGGGTATTGACGACCAACAGGAAGCTCTGGCATGGGCTGGTCCATGAAGTCACGAAGAGTTGGAAGCGACTGAACGAATAAACAACAACAAAAACAGTCTCTGGGTGTTGAACTTGGGGTGGAAACCTCCATACATTGTGAGGAGCTTCCGGGTCTCCACATCGGCAGCTTCCATGTCCTCCTTTGGCCAGGTCATTATACCAGCAGGGTATCTGATGACTGGCAGGTCGTATGTGTTGATGGCAAGGAACTTGTTCTTCCCATTCAGCTGGCTCTTCAGGACCTGTCTTATCCTTTGGTGGTACTTGGATATTGCTGTCTTAACTTGCTGTTTCCCAGTTAGGTTTTCTGTTCATCCATAATTCCCCCATTCATTACATACAGCCCCTCTCACTAGGTCTACTGTTGTAGTAGCATTCTATCAATTCCAGGTTCTCTTGTCTCGTCCATGTATGGTTTGTTCCAGTAGCCCACTTATCGTCAGATTGTCCTGGTTCCCCAAGATCTGGCGCAGACCTTGTTAATCCAGGTGAGGTCCACACTGGCATACCCCTCTTAGTTTGTTTCACTCTCACATTCGAGTTAGGCAGGTGAAGCATTAGGGGGACCTTGCCCAAAGACCCCTACTGGTAAGATAGGTACCAGCCAGGATTTGAACCTCAGTCTCCCATGTCAAAGGGCGATGCTCTAACCACTATGCTATCCAGCTCCTTTGTATATATAAAATTGTCTAATCAAGGAACTACCAAGAAGAAAACCACACCCCTGCCAACACTGGCAGCAAGTAGGGAGCAAACCTCACTCACTTGCACTGATGATGTTACCTAGTTGGGAAATGAAACATCTGCAAGCAAACAACCAAGCTCAGAGAGCACCAAGGACTCCACACTGATCGTAGCAGCACAAGAATGCCTGAGGCAGCAGCAGACATGGGAAGAAGATCAAGCAGAGGAAGTGCCATGGAAAGACAAGACCCTGCATGGGATGTACCATCGACAGATAGCTGAGGTGGCTGACCTTGGGAAATCCTACCAGAGGCTGGAAAGGGCTGGACTAAAAGACAGCACTGAGGCACTGATCATAGCAGCACAAGAACAGGCACCAAGCACCAGATCCATAGAAGCAGGGGCCCACCACACTAGATAGGACCTGAGTTACAGATATTCTCTTCTATTGAAAAAATTGTCTCTCAGCTATTGGTTTCCAAACTTGAAGGTTGATGTCCCATGATTCTTCTCATAGCACCTCTATTATTAATATTCACACAGGAAAGTTTAAAAAAAAACTCTGGGTACATAATAAATGGGGTATCCTTTGAATATGGAAATGTGTCATGAGAGAATGTGGGGTATTTTGAGTCTATGGGCCTTACTTGCCTTTTCCTAGTGTGTATCTTTGTGCAATGCAGAAAAGTAGAAAAATGCCTTTTTCTGCATTTGTCTTAAGGTATAATTAAGTGCTTCTGTCTTAAGGTATAATTCTGCTTACTTCCTTCCCCAGGGAAGTCACAATTGGCCAGCGATACCAGTACCAAGTCCAGGTTGTAGCAGGAGCTGCTATAAGTGAAGCCTCCCCACCTCTGTTCCACATCCATGGCTCTTCCTATTGTGGGGATGGGCAAGTAAGCAAGTAAGTACCAATTTTGGAAGATAACTTTTTAAAAGTATGGTGAGCTGGCAGCTGCTGTTGTACAATATCTCAGACTGTTCCTGTTTTCCAGGCATACTCACTACCCCTCACCCCAATGCCCTTGGAAGCTCCTTAGAATATTTTTGTTTGAAGGAATTTCTGGCCCAAATCAGATGAGCATTCAAATGCCTGCCTGAATACACAGTATATTGAAATGCCCATTTGCCTGTTTGGTTTCAGTGGGACTCACAACAAAATGCTAGCTCAGCCCTTTGTTTTTATAGAAGAAGAAATGTTCAAGATTGCAACAAAAGCAGGATAGTTCCAAATTAACTCTGCCTCTCTGTAAAAAAAATCTTTATCCTATCATTTCAGAAAATATAAAAATATTTTCATCCTATAAGTTCTGTGTTATTACTTACATGTGGCAGATGGTGAATTGAAACTGAGAATGCCCAGCCAATTGAAGGTTTTACAGTGAGGTTGAAGGAGAAGCAACATTTGAACCAAAAAAACATTTTTTGTATAGAGAAGTGTCTTATCTGAAACCTCCCTCAGAGATGTTTCAGGTGGAATGGGCGACTTTTTGCAGCCAGGGGCCATACTTTTTATTTGGTGGAGCCTCTGATGACCATAGATGGTATGACTAGTGAGGTAATTGCTTCTGGAATGACCAAGGGCCCCAATTTCAGGCCTTTGGAGAGGTTTGGAGATTTAAAAGAAAATTTGTCCCTTTGATTCCCACCCCTCCCCCCCCAAAATTATCAGATTTGATGAGATTTGGGAGTCTTTAAAGGGGTGAAATGGTTCTTTAAGCATTCCAGCAAGGATTAGAAAGAACAAATTTTCTATTTGAAAGGAAATAGTAAAAAAGCAATAAATGGAATGACAATGGAGACAAGGAGACAAGGAATCTAGGATTCCTTGATAATCTCATTAAACATATCATACCTGCTAGCAACAAACATATACCTTTTTATAAAAAAACCCCAAACCCAGTAATATGTCTCATGGAAGAAAGAATAAAACTGATTTCTAAAAATGGAGAGCTGGTATACTGTAGTTTGGTCAGCTGTTGTAAGAAGGTGAAAAAGTTAACACGTGTGAGCTTCAAATGCTCTAAGTACCATATAAATGTTAAGAATGCTAATATTATTTTCTTAGGAGCCTTGTGGAGGAATGCGATGATGGAAACCTGTTAGATGGGGATGGTTGCTCTAAACACTGTAAAAAAGAAAGAGGATTCCACTGTGTCGGTGAGTCTAGAAAAGTTAGCCCACTGTTACTCATTTCATTATGATTTTGATGTAGCCTTGTCTTATTTACATATACGTTTTTGAATCTTGCATTTGAGATTTGGGAGAGCTCAGAAATTTGACAGGAACCAATCTTGCAACCAGTGGACAAGTTTAATAAAGATAGGACTGGCTTTGGTTTGTTTAGCTCTGTTAGTTTACTTATCCATAGATATTTTATCTGTATCAGTATGTTTGAAGCTGGGTCAGAAACTTTATCATTAGAAGAATGAAATACTATTTTCGTTCTCTACATTAAGATGACAAACAAATAGAAGAAAATCAGGGGGATGTGTGTGAGTATGTGCTTCTAATTCAGCTTTGAGCTGTGCTTCTTTTCTATGTACCAATAGAGGAGAATGTCTGTATCTGAGGGTTGAACTGTGGAGTCCTTGGTGCTCTCTGAGCTTGGTTGTTTGCTTGCAGATGTTTCACTGCCAGACTAGGCAACATCTTCAGTGCTAGAAAGGAGTGGAGTTTACACTCTGTTTATAAATGGTAACTTGTCCTGACAGTGTTGGTGGGGGTGTTGTTCTCTCTATGGTGGTGTTCTTTCCACAACAACCCCACCAACACTGTCAGGACAAGCTACTGTTTATAAACAGAGTGCAGACCGCACTCCCTTCTAGCACTGAAGATGTTGCCTAGTCAGGCAACAAGACACCTGCAAGCAAACAACCAAGCTCAGAGAGCACCAAGCACTCCACAGTCTTTTCTATGTGCAATTTTAAGTTTTTAATATAAAGGAGCATTCCAAATAATGCACATGTTGTCTCATGTGGTACTATGTATTATAACTTTTCAGCATTTTTTCTTCTCCTTCTGTTCTAAAGCAATCCAGAGTCTCTCAAATATTACCTTCTGGAAATAGTTGGTGATGACTATCTAATCCTGGGAAACATAAGTTTATGGTGGAATTTGAAGGTGATAGAGTAGGAGTTTGGAATTTATTTTTATTTAAGAAATGTATATGTTGCCTTTTAGGCCAGAGTCTTTCATCACATAGGTAGAACTGTTTATCTTTTGCATTTTGAGGGCATTTGAGTTCAGAGTTCAAGATTTCTTCTCCCAACACCGTTGTCAAACAACATTGATGGATAAAATAAAATCTTGAGGCACATCAATGACCCTGATGTGGAGGAAAAGTTATCCACCTTGATTTTTTTAGATCCCTACATTATGGCATCCAAATCAGTATAGATATGACAATATAATCAAATGATCATATGGGCTTACACAAATAATGTTTACCCATTAGAAAAAATCAATTTTTTGCAATTGCACAAACACAATGGTGGTAGATAAATAAGCTTACTTAGCACAATAGAATAGAATAGAGCAGAGCAGAGCAGAGCAGAGCAGAACAGGATTTAAACAGTTCCTGGATCTTCTGCCATTTTTACTGCAGTTTAAATCTCAATGTCCCATTGCTTTTAGCCCTTTAGAACAGTGAAAAGGCAACATGGCTGAATGACCTAGCTTGGAATCTGCGGGCCCAGTCTTATTGCTAGGTCATTCATTGAAGGCAATGGGATGTCTGAAGATGTTTTATGAATTGAGCCATTCCTTTTTTAATGAAAGAGCAGTCAGTGCCTCAGTCCTTGATAGTTGTGCTCCCAGCAATCACTATATCCCATTTAGAAAAGTGCATTATTATTTCTTATCACCATCCTCTCTTTACACAAAACTCTGCCCCTCTGCAATTTGCTATGGGTATTCCTCATGATAGAAGATATATTTGCTGCACATTCAGCACATCACATTCTGCCTAAAAACTAAACAAGGTAAGATCATGTATAAAGAGGCCTAGTCTAAGATATTTAAAATACAGTTTAAAGAAGCCTAGTCTAAGAACTCTGATTTCTATGGAAGCAAGCAAACTTTGTCCTCCCGTTAACAGTATAGCTTTCCCTAAACTTCTTTCCATTCTGGAAAAAAACTAAACAAAATCACAACGTTAACAATAGGCATTTAAAAGAATTTAACTCAAACTCCCCTGGATCAATATTTGTGGAATGTGGAATACTTCATCTGTTCACAGTGGTCTTTTGCAGATGTATCTTTCAGGCATGAGGTGGAGGGAGGAAGACTGTACCTAAATGATAGCTATAAATTTGAGATTTATCATCTTAGTATACTTTTGACTTTTGCAGATGAACCAAGCCTGTGCTACGTCCATGAAGGAGATGGCATTTGTGAGCCATTTGAGGAAAGCAGCAGCACTGTGGATTGTGGTCTCTTCACCCCTAAAGAGTATGTGGATCAGTGGGCATCAGATGCCTATGCATCCCACCAAGATGAGAAAATGTGCCCAGCCTCCATGGTGATTGGAGAGCCTCTTGTGAAGGTGTTTGTTTCTTTCTTTTCTTTCACAAAAATGGCTGTCCCGAACATCCCAAGTCTGCCGGCTGTTGGTTCTGCTTTGAAATGGCATAAATTGCATTCTTCTGCAAAATGGAGGAGCAATTGCATTCTCAGAGGATATGAGTCTAGGTTCTGCCACTCCTGTATTTTTCCTTCAGTATCTCTTCCTTAGCAAACAGGAACAGCTCCTTTGTTCTCTACTTATAGACCACATACTTTGGACTTAGAAGTTCTATTTTTAATCTCTGGCATCACCACTTAAAGATTTAAGGAGCTGAATTTTGGATTTTTTTTTTCTGGAGGATTAGGCCTCTTTATTTCCAGTGGTCTGGGCCATTTTATATCAGGTTAGATGACATAATGAGAACTTATATGCTTAAATGCCGTATTGCTCTGTCCCCAGCCCAGTAGGGTTGGGTCACAGGTTCTTCTGGATTTGGAAGCAATAATGTCACCCACATGAGTGTTTTAGGCTTTATTCCAGGGTAGTATAAGGAAGTAACATAATAACATAAGATGAGACAGCAATGAAAGAATATTCAAGACTGCAAGAATACAATCAGAGAAAGTAAGAAAGAGCTATGTCTCTTATGCCAGTCAGGGAACTCCAAAGAGATGATGGAGGGCGAACCTCTTCATAGCCAACAACTATCCAGTGCCCTCCCAGTTAGGTCTACATCAAAGTCCATCCATGTGGGTTTCTGACTAATTATATACTGTAGGCTCTGAATCACCATTGGTTACATCTGTTTTCGAACTCATCTCACTGGAGTTTGCCAAGGACAAGCCTATCTTACCTTGGGTTTGGCATCTATTCCTGCCAAGCATGAGACCATCAGGGTTAAAGAATATTTGTTTATATCAGGTTTCTGTCATTTCAGAGTTAAGGAGTTTGCCAAGATTTTTGGTTTGGCAATGAAAAAGATCATCCTATACTATACAGGTGTCTCACCAAGGACAGGGCAAAACAAAATTTATCTCCAAGAATAATACTTTAGAGACTAAAATAAATGTTTAATTTCTGTTTTATATAATTAACCATGTCATTAGAATATAAAGTTCTATATACCATGTACCTAAGGAAAAGAGTTATGGACCACTATCCAATTCCTCCTCCCCAATCTTCCAGTAAAACCGCCAGTACTGCAAATGCTTGCATATTAATTCTTGTTGTTTATTTGTTCAGTCGCTTCATGACTATGCCACAAGGGTTGGGCAACCAAATACTTACAGTTTCTGCCTGCTGTACTACCTTTCTACAGGTGGCTGTAGGTTGTTTGGTTCTGTATGGAGTAGCAGTCAATAAGATGAACCCCATTTACAACTCAGAATAGTACTGCCTGTTTATAGATATGCTACTCTGAGAACCAAATCCCCACAGAGAGCCATCCTCATGCAGCAACCACTGTGTAAATGATTAAAATTCTGAACATGTTTTTCTAATTTTCAACTTTCTGCCCTAATTTAAGAGAACAAAGGAAAAAATAACAATATGGAAAAAAATAACAGCAATGTGTGCATATGTATGGCATATACACAGACTTCTCACGTCTGTATTTAAAGTTTTACACAATGGTTTTAAAAAAAGATGACCATACTTTATTTAATCATAGTCATCCATACATATTTATGTATCCAAATCTATCTTTCTCCTGCCCAGTCCCAAGTTATTATCCTCAGAAGAAGATTCTCCAATGAGAGGATGAGAATTGGTGAGAAAGCTGTAAAGCTTTCCTATCTTGTTGGCTTTCTGAGGAAAACAATGGCAGCTTCTATTTTATGTCTGTGTGTGTGTGTGTAAACAAAAGTTTTAAAAATAGAACTTCTGAAAGAAATAAATAAAAATTTTATCGTTTAGTTATTTCTAATTCTAAATTCCAGTACTTTTATTAAGCCAATTCAGGGCCCCAATTTTTTTACAACTTTCCAAACTGAGCTGGCATAAGTATTCTAATATGAATTTTGGATTTTTGTTATGGTTCCCTTGCTTTTTGTATTGTTTCTGATGTAATAAAACAGTATGTCTCCAACTTCAGGAAGCACTGAAAATCTCTTCTTTTTAGGTGTGCAGGCCTCATCATCAAGAGACTCTGGAGACTGAATCACAGCTGGCTTGGTTTCCTTGTATGAACCATGATGTTCTTCAGGATACAGAGAAAACACATTTGAATGACAGAATTTGGCTGAAAGTGAGTGGATTTGACAGTCACATAATGAGCACATATTGAGAAAAAAAATGGCAGTTAATATGTGCAGGCCAATCTCCAGGTTGATCATACTGAGTTTTGGCAGCTAACTGGGATTTAACTGCTAAGCATCATAAACTGCTACATGCTAAGCTTCTGCTTCACTACAACTTTGGATACACTATAATATGTGATGTTTTACTAGGCTGTTGTCCTTTTTCTCCAGAGCTATTTCTGGGATGAATAGCTGAATGAAAAGCCCAACTCACTATGAATGAGAAATGAAAAAGACAGACCCCTTATATTTTTATGTAATGCTGCTGCATGATGCTTTTTCTTACAGTCCTCATCACCTCAACTTTTTCTCCCGCAGCTAGAAATTCCCAAAAGGGCAACCAAAATCATTAAAAACACAGATTTCCTTTCCTATAGGGATAGGTGAACAAAGATGAGTGATTTTTTGTTTAGAAAAATAGATAAATTATAAAATTAATTTTGGATAGAGATTCCCCATATTGGTATGCTGGGTACTTGTTTTACAACGGTTGATGACACTTTTCACCAGAATCTTAAATGTTCCACTGAAATCAAAGCAACTTAACTTCCTAACTTGCATGTGTGTATGTGTTATGTGTGTATATACAAAGATAGATGATAGACAGACAGACAGAATATAAACACACACACGGATCTAAGAATAAGGAATCTAAGAATGCCTTATAGAAGACAGTCAAAAAATTTGCTCTGTGTAGCTATATATTAGCTTGCACAGTAAATCAATAAAACCACTGAATGAGTTAACTACTAACATTGGCTTCCATTCACTTCCAAACCACTGAATGGCTTGGAAGAAAGAAGAAGACAGAGACAGGTGAACCCTTCATACTTTGATTTGACAATCAGGAACAGGCTCTGTGCTTTCATCTTCCTTCTTCCTTCTTGAAGAATCACTTCTTGGTTTGATTAAACTATAGTTTGTTCTTGTACCCAAAGAGGTTTAGTATGTGAACCTAACAATGCTCGAGGAAGACTACTTTCACAGAATCTTGGAGATTTTGATTGAATGCATATGTTACTTGCTCTGAAAATGAGAAGGGTGCATCTTAGCTCTAGAGATACAAATAAGGTGGGTTGCTTTAAAATGAAGACCTACTGAATTCTACATGCATCACTGCTTGGAAGAGAGTCAGTCTTCCCAAACATCCCAGCTGAAAACTCACCAGGTCTAGAACCTGAATTCTATTTGAATGAGTTTACCTAGTTGGGAGGATACTTGCAAACTGCCTTTTGCAATAACTTTTTCCTACCAGTGACACAAATTCCTGAAAATCACCTTGGGACAAACATTGAAAAGTACGCACTGTATTATATACTCTCTAGGCAATGCACCGTACTAAGCCATTCCCAGAGGCAGAAGGTACTTCTAAGCTTCATTTACTCGACAAGAGTAGTTTAATAGTAATTTATCCAATAGATTTCACTGTGCACCTCATATGTCAGTTGTGAGTTGTGAGATATGGCTTGGAAAGATGGATAAATATGTAAAGGAGTCTTGAATTAATGGAAGAAATGGCTGCTCACCAATGTGTTCACCCCATACGTTGACAGCATTGTGCAAGTAAAGGAAGGAGTGGATGTGTCCACAGAGCCAGAAATGGGCTGTTTGAGACAGTGAGGAGACAGATGATCCAGCAGATTTTAGACCTCATGTTGGGTCTCTAAAATCAAAACAAGTGAACTACTAAAATTCTAAGGGCCCTGAGAATGAGATAACTAAATAGAGAGGAGTTGGCAGGGTTAATTCAGCAGGATTATTATAATATTCCTATGCATCTTCTATTACATGTCAGTAAGCTGTCACATTTTTCCAATTCTCTTATTTTATCAATGTATTTGTAATGATTGCCTGTTCTAAACACCATCAGACTCATAAGCAGGATCACAAAGATATCTGATTTATTAAAGAATAGTATGCAGGATCACAAAGAAAGCTGAGAATGGAAAAAGCACGCCAAATGCAAACGAAAAAACCCTTGGTACAAACGAGATCCCTCCCCCTGTAGAATCTTCCCAGGCTCACAATCCCAGGTGCTCCTAACGGCTTCTGATGGTCCGCAGGAAAAGTCCTTGAGCAGAGCACAAATAACCCAAACACATTCCATTGAAATGAATACAGATACAGAGCTTGGCACAAGGTCTCCCAGCAGCTCCCTCCCAACAGAAACGCACGTCAGCACCATGGCATGTGAAACGTTACGATGTACAGTGCACATTGAAACAGTGAACATGACGGTATTCTTCTACAATGAGCATAGAGTTTTCATCATTAAATGTGTGCATTATCTACTTCAGCTTATGTTGACTGATTTATTACATGCCATCAAGTTGACTCTTAGTGACCAAATAGACCACAATCTCTCATTTGGGCAGCCTTAACTATAAGATTGGCAGTGGTGCTAACTGCATTTACATTTACTCCCTGAAGGAGATAAACCAACCTAATGTTAGGGTCCCAGTGAACTATTCTAACAAATAATAGATTTAAATACTGGATCCTTTCCAAGGCATATAAGTGACAATCAAATATAACATGCACTATGTCTTCTATAGCTAGTGCACCACATATGCACTTCCTTTCCTGATATGGTATTTTCTGGAATCGCCAATATTTTACCATGGAGTCCAGCAGTTCTGATTTTGTCCTGGTAAATGCCGTTCTTCGGCTCTGTGTCAGCCAATAGTCAAGTATTTTTTTTTTATTTAAATGGCCTATTGTTCTTGGCAAATCATTTTAGATATTTAGTTATAGTAAGCAACTCTATGTGAGCACCGACACCCAGGACTCTCTACCTGAAGATTTCCTTGACCTGTTGTTGGGCCAAAATGAGGACAATGGCATGTGGTGGGATTCCCATTTTTCTGAGAACATTCCACCGTTTGACACAATCGACACGATCAAAGGCATTTCTGTAGTCAATGAAGCACAGGTTAACTTCTGCATCTGTTTAGCTTTCTCAATTATCCAGCATGCGTCAGCAATAGTGTCTCATGTTCCTTGGCCTTTTCTGGTACCTCCCTTTCCATATCAGGTTCTAAATTTGCATTGGATGCTCCTAAGCATTATTTTGCCTGCATACAAAATTAATGATATTGTACAATAGTTTCCATGCTCTGTTAAGTTTCCTTTCTTTGGTATTAGAAGGTAAGATGACCTCTTCCAATACATTAGTCATTGTTTTGTTTTCCAGATATGCTTGGAATAATATGCTTAGAACTTTTACTAATTCTTCTGTTGCTTGCCATATTTCTGTAGATATTCTATCAGTTCCTGTAGCCTTCTGACTTGGTAATAAACAGAGTACTGATCTAAATTCATCTTCTAATACTAATACCAGTAATTTAGGGAATATTTGTAAGGCATCCTGACTGTTGACATCTCTGTTATACCAGATTTCAGTATACTCCTTTCATTTTTGTTTAACCTTCTTTGAATCAGTTGCTATCTGTCAATTGGTCTCTTTTAGCATACCAGTCTGGGGTTAGAACCTCCTTCTGAGTTTGGAGAGCTTTTGAAATACTTTTCTTGTTTCTTTCTTTTCTGTTTCCATCTCCAATGTCTTTACCAATGTCACTGTAGTACTGCTTTTTGTTCCTTCTAACGGTTGTGTGAAATTCTTCGTTAAGTTCCTTCCTGAGATTTTTGTCTTTCTTGGCTTTGGCTTCTCTTCTCCTCTTGGCAATTTACACCATCTGTTCTGACCACCAGTTTATTTTCTTCTATTTCTTGGTCTTGGCAGTCTCTTTTCACATACATGCTTAACAACTTCTTTGATTTCATTCCATAGTTCCTTTGGTTCCCTATCAATGAGGTTCAGGATTACAGAGCAATTCATGATGTTTTTGAAAATGTTGGGTATATGCTGAAAATCATATTGTGAAAACTGTTTTTCTTCTTCCACTTTAGCTATCTTGGAACGTGCACACAAATGTTCATGATCTGTTTCATAGTCTGTCCCTGTCACATCTATCTTTGCAGTTATACCTGAGCCGTTCTACCATCTTGTGCCATAAATAGAATCAATTTGATTTCATTGTACTCATCTAATGATGTCCATTTGTTTTATTTATTTATTTATTTATTAAAAAGATTTATAAGGCCGCCCAACTCACTCACAGTGACTCCAGGTGGCTTACAGAATTAAAAACCATAAAAACACAATAAACACCCCCCAGTGGCAGCTCTCTGAGCCTTGTTGTTTTCTTGTAGACGTTTCATTGCCAGACTAGGCAACATGTAACGTGTAACCGCCCAGGGTCCCCCATGTGGGGGAGATGGGCGGTGATAAAAGTATGATAAATAAATTAACATCTTCAGTGCCACTGAAGGTGCACCAAGGACTCCACAGTTCAACCCTGAGCTACAAATATTCGCTTCGATTGGTACTGTCTTCCTGACCATGAAAGCAACAATGTTGCTTCTGTGTTTTTCACATCCTGAACAGTGAACAGTATGATTTTCTGACTGAAAGTGTCCAATTCCAGCCTATTTTAGTCCACTGATGCCTAAGATATCAATGTGTGGTTGATTTGTTTCATCGTTTACTGTGTTGACCTTTCCCTTCATCACGTTGTTTACATTCCATTTTTCAACTGTAATTCCTTGCAGCTTCAGATTTTCTTTTTCTGCATGGTTGCATCAGCAACTAGGCATCTCAAAGATGTTAAACTAGCCACATCATAAAAATCATTAGATTCTCAGCTCTTCCTCAGTAGCATGTTGAGTGCCATCTGTCTGAGGGCCCTATCATCTGGATCTATATTGTCAGTCTCTTTATATTGTCCAACTTTGTGGGGAGTTTAGTAAATACAGGAGTGATATTGCCTTCTCCTACGTAGTATGAAATGATACCTTTGCCATTGTCACTGAAGTGATCATCCACCTCCAATTTCTTCCTATATTGCTGCTGCCCAATATTTATTTATTTATTTATTTAGCTAGAGAGCTGGGATGACTGTCATGCCTTGAGTGACCCTGCTGGAAGTATTCTTTACTCATCCCTCCCAGGAACAAACCCACCCACCACCACACACCACCACCAGCTTACAGTGAGGTAGAATAGTATCAAAACAGAGAAGATATATTGAATGTAAAATGAATTAGAGAACAATCAAATAACACTTAATAACAAATGTAAGCTACCTACTTTTTAAGTAATTTTATTAAATATTTTTCATAAGTAAAAAATCTAATAAAGAAAAAAGAAGGAAAGAAAGAAAGAAAAAAGGTAATAAAGTGCAAAGAAAAAGAAAGAAAAACAGAAAACAAAAACCCATCATCTCCTCTCCCTCTTCACTATTCCAGAAACCCCTTCAGCCCCTTATTTAATTCTCATCTTTTTCAGTCATTAAATCCATAAATCATTATTTCACTTTTTTCTCCTTTTAGCAGAAATTCTATAAAAAGGTTTCCAGTCTTTTAAAAAAGCTGTTTTCTCCCTGACCAAAGAGGTCGGTTTTGCCATTTCCACAAATACAAGCTACCTATTTTTTAGACTATGGTTGTCATGAGTGAGGATGGCGAGCAGGGGGCTCCCATCCAGGCTGTAAAGCGCATGCGTAGTACTGAGGAATTAGGTGGCCATTCAAAGAGACACAGATCGGGCCCGCCTTAGTCTTTGGGGTTTATATGTCTGGGTTTTCCCACACTTCTTCAGTTTGTTAGGATTCTCTGTTACGTAGCAGTAATAAAACACTAGAGACCTATTCCTTGTCTCAACGTGGTTCCTGGCTGTTAGGACAGTGGTTTTGTTTTAGTTTTAGATCTTTTTAGAGTTGATTTACACTCCAATAATGTAATTTTTGGATATGGGTAATACTACCTCTGTACTATGGATGAGGATACACATGGTAAGAGATCAGTGGCTCGTTTAATTAGTGGCTAAGGTAAAATTACAGCTCACAATTTTCATTATTACAGTGGAGTGGCTTATTAAGTTGGTATCTCTGACTATATGCAACTAGTTTTCAAGTAATTGCATTGCTTATTTTACAAATTACATACCTCTGGCTTCTATGAGGCATCTCCAGAAATGACCAGGAGATGGCCCTGAAGAACACAGGTGCTGAATCATGTGTTTAAAATAAAATCAATATGTGGATAGTACTCCCACCTCTACTTTATTGTTGCACAAAGGGAAAAGGGTCAGTTTGTAAGGCTTCATTCTCTTACCCCAGTCTCTCTTTGGTTCACAGGAGAGTCTAGCCATGGAGGACATAGGTAAAAATAATAGCTGAATCAGAATAGGATGGAAAACTGTTTAGCAAACAGGTTTGTGCGAATAAGAAGAGGCTTCCCAGTTTGAATGTCTGGAAATCCTCAGAGGCATCCTTGATAATCTAAAATCATCCATGTGCTAATACTGAAAAGAAGAATTAAGATAAACTTCAGATCCTATTATTTGGAAATTTCCTGCAGTGGGTCCATGTGAAGCCAGTTCCTACCTCACTTATTGGGCTTCAGTTTTCCTTAGGGAAGCTACCACATTGCTTAACATTAGATTAACTCTGATGCATGTTCTTTTATACGATCCTTTATTGGCGGGACTTTCCTGAGAATGAAATAGGGAGTTAGAATGATTGCCAGAATAAGAGTCCCTGGGAGATTGAAGAATAATTTCGAAGTGTGATTTGAGTAGCCAAACTAAGTTGAACTCAAATTCAGATTTAAATAGGAACATTCTAGGATTGCAGGGATGAGTGAGAGGGTGTGGAAGAGATTCTGTTTTTCTGTCACTTGAGTGATCTGTTGTTTTTGCACATGCCATAACATACTCAAACGTTGTCATATACTGGTGTTCTTCAGGTGTGTTTCAACCGACCCAGTATGGCTACTTCACTCTTTGTTTTCCTGGCATCTGTGGGCACTTCCAGTGGTGACCATCTCAAACCATCTATGACAATACATTTAGGTGACATCAGTGGGCACAACCATTTCCTTGGTGAGTCTGTAAGTGATGTATTAAAAATTTACCTAGGCTCTTGTGTGAAGTCAATATACAACATTTTCCTTTCTTCCTTTGCTTCTTGCAAGGAACAAGTTGAGCGAAATGCATTAATAAGATTGGAGGGGTATTTTTATTTATTTATTTATTATTCAAATTTAATTACCGCCCATCTCCCCCAAAAGAGGGACTCTGGGCGGTTTACAATAAAATCAAACTATATTCATAAACGTTAAAATCTCATAAAACCAGACACATTACAATTATTATAAAATGTAATAAATAAATAGAAAATCCAAGAGGGTACAAAATTCCAAGCTGGTGGGAGGGCCTTTAGGGTGTGAGCCACCCCCAAGAATGGCTATCCACTTTCCCGCCCCAGGCGAGACGGCAGAACCAAGTCTTCAGGGCCTTCCGGAAGGTCAGGAGTGAAAGGGCCTGCCTCACCTCTGGGGGCACGATGTTCCAGAGGGCAGGGGCCCCTGCAGAGAAAGCCTGTTTCCTGGACCCCACCAGATGAAATTCTGTTACGGACAGGGTCTGTAACATGCCCTCTCTCAGTGATCTGGTGGGGCGGGCCGATGTAATGGGGATGAGATGGTCCCTCAGGTAACCTGGCCCCATGCCATGTATCACCCCAAAGGTGATAACCAACACCTTGAATTGGACCCGGAAGCAAACTGGCACCCAGTGCAGCTTGCGCAGCAAAGGTGTTATAAGTGCCAACCTAGGGGTGCCAAAAATGCGCAGCTGCATTCTGGACCAGCTGAAGCTTATACTTAAGCTGATACTCTTCAAGGGTAGCCCATGTAGAGCGCATTGCAGTAGTCCATATGGGAGATGACCAGGGTGTGAGTGACTGTTCGCAGGGCCTCTTGCTCCAGGAAGGGGTGTAACTGGCACACAACCCGAAGTTGCGCAAAGGCCCTCCTGGCCACGACTGCCATCTGCTCTTCAAGCAGGAGTTGTGAGTCCAGGCAAACCCCCAGATTACACACTGTGTCTGTCTGGGGCAGTGCAACCCCATCCAGAACTAAAGATGAGAATTTCCTGGAGGGTGAGGCGCCGTCAATCCACAGCCACTCCATCTTACCAGGGTTCAGCTGAAGCCTGTTGTTCCCCATCCAGACCCCCACAGTCCCCAGGCACTGAGAAAGGGCAGTCACTGCATCACTAACCTCACCCGGGATAGAGATGTATAATTGGGTATCATCAGCATACTGATGATACCTCAACCCGTGGTGACGGATGATCTCACCCAGTGGTTTCATGTAGATGTTAAATAAGAGAGGAGAGAGAACCGAACCCTGCGGCACCCCACAATGGAGGGGTCGAGGGTCGGATCTCTCCTCTCCTATCACCACTGATTGGGATTGGCCCGTGAGAAAGGAGGTGAACCAGCGAAGAACTACGCCGCCCATCCCCAGCTCCCTGAGCCGTCCCAAAAGGATACCATGGTCAATGGTATCGAAAGCTGCTGAGAGGTCAAGGAGAGCAAGGATGGATGCATTGCCTTCATCCCACTCCCGCCAGAGATCATCCATAAGTGCGACCAATGCAGTTTCTGTCCCATATCCTGGCCTGAAACCTGACTGAAAGGGGTCCGGATAATCTGTTTCATCCAGAATCCTCTGGAGTTGCAACGCCACCACCTTCTCAACCACCTTCCCCAAAATTGTCCAGCACAGTTGGGTCCAGCGATGGCTTCTTGAGGAGGGGGTGCACCAGTGCCTCCTTAAAGGCCGCTAGGAACACCCCCTCACTCAAGGATGTATTTACCATTGCTTGGACCCAACCACATGTCACCTCCCGAGCTGCCTTCACCAGCCAGGAGGGGCATGGATCTAACTGACATGTGGTGGCATTCACAATCCAGAGGATCCTGTCCACTTCCTCGGGTCCACAGGATCAAACCGCTCCCAGATAATAAGGCTAAAACGTTCCCTTGGCATCTCTTCAGACCCTGCTTCATGCGTGGAGTCCAACTTGGAACGGATCTGAGTGATTTTATCCTGCAGATGCTCAGAAAACTCTTCCGCACGGCCCTGTAGGTGGGTCACTGGGCCCACCTTCCCCAAAAGGGTACATGTGATCTTAAACAGGGCCGTCGGACGGCAATCTGCGGATGCAATAAGAGCAGAAAAATACTGCCATTTTGCCGCTCTTACTGCCACAAGGTAGGTCTTAATAGTGGCTCTAGCTTGTGTTCAGTCAGATTCGATCTTTGACTTCCTCCAGCAGCGCTCTAGACGTCTCTTAAGCCTCTTCAAAACCCTCAGCTCCTCTGTGAACCGCAGGGAGTGTCGGGTTGGATGAGGCAAGAGAGGCCTCACAGGCGTGATCCTATCCAAGGCCCTGGGCACCTCCCTATTCCAGGCAGCAGTCAGGGCCTCTGCTGGACTGTGCAGCAGATCCTTGGGTATAACCCCCAGCTCCCTCTGAAACCTCACTGGGTCCATCAGTCACTATGGGGCGGACCAATCGAATGGGTCCCACCTCCCTGCGGAGGGGGGCGGCATAAGAGAATCTCAGGGCCACCAGGGTGTGATCTGACCAAGACAATGGGGATAGATGCGGCTCTCCCCTCAGATTACGTTGCCACTGCTCTGACAAGAAAACCAAGTCCGGAGTGAGACCACTGTCTCGAGCTGGGTCCCGGATAATCTGGGACAGGCCCATGGCTGCCATGGTAGCCATGAACTCCTGAGCTGCCTCTGAGGCATGCCCCAGGGAAGGCAGATTGAAGTCTCCCAGAACCGTAAGTCTGGGGAACTCCACCGCCAACCCTGAGACGGCCTCCAGCAGCTCAAGCAGGGAGGTTGCTACGCAGCAGGGAGGCTGGTACAGTAGCAGCACTCCCAGCTGTTCTCGGGAACCCAACTTGAAAAACAGGGTCTCACATCCAGCCACTTGTGGAGCAGGGCCCCTGAAGGCCACCAGAGACTCTCGGATGACAACAGCCACTCCTCCTCCCCTCCCCTGGTATCTTGGTTGGTGCCACACCTGGAACCCAGCTGGGCACATTTCCGAAAGGGCTACCCCACCTTCTGGGCCCAGCCAGGTCTTGGTGATACATGCCAGGTCTTTTTTCTTTCTCTTTTCCCAGACAGCTGTAGGTAATTTGGTAGAGGAAGTACTACTTACAAAGTGTAGATTGAACCTGGCTTTGCCCCAATAAGCATATTTCATAGTGTACTTGTATGTGAGATGCAAAACCTTTTTGGTTAGATCGATCAATATCTATATAGAGTACCAAGTGGAAAAAAAACATTGCTTTAATTCAGTGCTCAGTGTTATATAAGCAGCAGCCTCATTTGATGTTAATGGGCTGCCTCATGTTAAACCACAGATACTAGCTTTGAATGAAACCTTCTCCCCTGCAAAAAGAATAAATCCTTACAAAGCTTGCAGGTCAGAGAAAACTCTAATTTAGAATCTGTTCTAAAACAACCTGGCTTTTATGTTCCAGATCATTTTATGTTTAGGAACATTCATGTGTTTGAACTACCTGCAAACTGAAATGTCACTGCTCAGCAGTGTGTGCCTATCTATTTTAATTCTAAGTTGCTTTATAGTTTAAAGCAAAAGGACTTTACAAAGAAGCTCTTATTTCCTGCTACCTTGTCAGTATGTTACATCTGTTCAAAGCACTGCTTTTCAAGTTTCCTACTTTGCAGAATTGTGCTAACATCTACTTGTCTGTTTAGGATCCTGTGAATCTCTACTGTCCAGGCTCCTATTCCCTGCAGAAGATTTTGGAGTCTTTACAGAACACTGGTGTGGCCTTATGGGCCTGGCCACATATCATTCTAAATACATCAAAGCCATATATTTATTGCAGTGATAGATTGGTAGTAGTGAACATACTGTTTCAGGAGTGCTCTAAAAGATAGTTTGAATACTATTTATTTAGCTCTCAGTATGAATTTAGACTAGAGATGCCAGTGAAGTTCACTCACAGCAGAACTGGAAACAGCTTTCCATACATTTCCTTCAGACTGAACTACTTTAAACTATATAAGCACCCAACATCTCCTCTAGATTTTGGTGCAAGTCAAAAGTCTGTGCTGCTTTAATCCCGCAAAGCCATCCCTGCCACTCCTTAAAGAGCTTTCCCAGATCTGGCCTTCCTCAGATTTGTTGATTCCCAGATAGCAGTGGAAATCCCGATACGTTTTCAGGGCGTCGAATTGGGCCACATTAACATATTGTTTCTTTTCCCTTTCCCTTGATTTAGAGGTGAGACAGGAATAGACTTCCCTGTACTGCCATCCTGCACTCTTATCCTCACGTACCTTTGCTTTGCATTAAAGGAAAGGAAAGAAATGCAGCAGTGGCGTAGTGGCAAAGTTGTGAGGGCTATAGCTGTCCATGCTTTTGGATTTCCCCCCACCCTCTGGTAAAACCAAGCCAAAAAATCCAGGACCTCTTATCTATTTTTAATTTAGAGGGATTTCACCAAGATTTTTTAAAAGATATTTTTTCCTTTAATTTCTCTCAGCTACATCAGAGCTGTCATGTCAGCAGAATCCACTGGTCATCAACGTGACTGGAAAAATTGCCTCCTACCAAATCACCTATGCCTTGTTCAATTTCTCCTCTCTCTCTGTGGGCATCTCTGCAGTGGCTTTGCGAACCCATTTGCCATTTGACTCTTCCAGCCCAAGTAATTGTCTCCCAGAGCATGAAGGTCATGGCTGCCAGAGACACAGGTAACTGGATGCTTGAAATAACATATGAGCCTCTAATTACTGCTGCAGTTGAAATAAAATTTAGCATTTTTTAAAATCTAAGCATTGTGTAAACAGAGGTAGGATTTTATTCACTTTGTTTCATCCTTGTAATGTGAAGAATTATTAGAACATAAGAAGAATCCTGTTAGGTCAGGCCAGAGGTCCTTTTAGTCCTGCATTCTGTGTGACATGGCGGCCATCTGGATGCATTTGGGAAGCTGACATACCCAGATTATAAAGCGGTAGGGTTAGGGTGTCGCTTCCCAGCAACCAGTATTTAAGACACTCTGTTTATGATTCAAGAGTAATAAATGGCTGTCAACATTTGTAGCCACTAATTGCCTGTTCCTCTGTGAACCTGTTTGGTTCCCTTTTAAAGCCACCCACACTGGCTGCCATTTAACTATACACCTTCTCATAAAATATTAACTTCTGTTGGTTCTGAATCTCCATGCATTTAGTTTGTGGATGACCTCAAGTTCTAACATTATGAGAGGGAAAAAAATTCTGTCCTTGTTATCTGTGCCATCTGTGATTTTGTGTTCTCTCATATTTACCTTTGTTTCAAGCTAAAGAGCTCCATCTACTAGAGCAGTGTTGCTCAGCCTTGGCTGCTTGAAGCTGTGTGGACTTCAACTCCCAGAATTCTCCAGCAAGCATGGCTGGCTGGGGAATTCTGGGAGTTGAAGTCCACACAGCTTCAAGCAGCCAAGGTTGAGAAACACCATACTAGAGTCTTTCCTCATAGAGGAGTCGCTCCACCCCACTACACATTACACACTTTTGCATCTTTTCTAGCTGTATAATATTCTTAAGGTGCAGTGACCAGAACTGCAGGCAAACGGATATGGGCATTATTATATTGGCGGTTCCTTTCCTAATGATTCCAAGTGTACAAGTTGCCCTTTTTATAGCAGCTGCATGCTGGGTTGACATTTTCATCAATCTGTCTATCATGGCTCCAAGGTACCTTTTCTGGCCAGTCAGGTGAAGTCTGGATTTCTTGTGCCAAATACACTGGTTTGTATGTATGTTGATAGTTTGATTGATAATTTTTGCCATCTACACTGGAAGATTGAATTTGAAGTATTTGTGTGTGTGCATGCATGCATGCAGGAACAGCATACACTCAGTGGCACAACCAAGTTGCTGGCATTGTGTACAGGGACATCTGCACAGTGTATGGGCTAGACCCTCCCAAATCCAGATGGGAGATTTCATGGAGGGTCATGGAGAATGACAGGGCTAAGACCCTTTGGGACTTCCAGATCCAGACGGACAGGCAGGTACTGGCCAATCAACCAGACATTGTGGTAGGAGACAAGGACCAGAAGACCGCGGTGGTGACAGATGTAGTGGTGCCAAGTGACAACAACATCAGGAAGAAGGAGTATGAGAAGCTGCAGAAATACCAGGGTCTGAAGGAGGAGCTAGACAGGATGTGGAAAGTGAAGGCCAAAGTGGTCCCAGTGGTGGTAGGAGCACTCGAGGCGGTGACTCTTAAGCTGGGAGAGTGGCTCCAACAGATCCCAGGAACAACATCAGAGCTCTCTGTCCAGAAGAGCGCAATGCTAGGAACAGCTAATATAGTGCGCAGAACCCTCAATCTCTCAGGCCTCTGGTAGAGGACCCAAGATTGAGGAAGACACATATCACCCACAAGGGTGAGAGGGAATTTTTTTCCCCAAATACTTCAAATTCAATCATATACTGTATGTGTGTGTATACACACACACACACACACACACACACACACAGAGTATATACAGATATATACAGATACAGATACAGATACAGATATAGATACGCCATTCTTCCTTTGGGATGTGTATGGTCTCCTCTTCAAATGCTGAACAGATTTACACCTGCAGACTTTCCTTAGGAACATGCAGTAATTGCAAACACTCCTGAAGATGTTCAGGACTTAATACATTCTTGAATAAGTCATGAATTGCAAATAAATTTTAAGTAGCTTATAGCAACCGACAACACACTGTTGCTTTGCTCCCATTTCTGTGAGGACTCCGAGAGCCGCTAATTTCAGGTGTGGAGCTTTTGCCATATACAGTATGTAGCACTCTTAGACACAGCCAACTCAACCTGAGCAGATTTTACAAGGCTGGCATTGACTTCTGAATCATATGCAATGTTGTGGAAAAGTTACATGTGATTAGCTTTGCTCCTGTGGTTGTGGCATCTGCTCACATAGTAATTCCCATGCAGATAACATATTTGGAAGGCTAACCCTGAGGCAATGGAAACAGGAGGAGGTTGCGATTGCAACACTTCTCTACTTTATATATATTAAATAATATTTAATAGGAGATCTGCATTCCACCTTTCATTCAGGAGCTCAAGATGGCTTACCTAGTGGTCCCTCCTCCTGTTTTCGCTACAACCCCAGGCCTCTGAGATAGGTTGGGCTGAGAGAGACTATCTGGTCCAAAGTCATCCAGTGGTCTTCTTTGGCTGAGAGTGAACTAGAACTTGATCTCCTACCTCTAATTCAACCCATTAAGGACTGCGTCACACTGGCTCACTTATTCACTTGAGCTTTGTTCTCAGTGTTATCATTTTAAACTGCAGCTGGTATCTTACATGCTAGAATGCTGTGTGTATTTCAGGGAGAGCAGAACTTGCCATATTCACAGGCCTTAGTATAGATTGGATTTTGTGTGAGAGGTCTTTAATGATATTTAAACCTTCAGCTGCTGCAACAAAGGTCTAACCATTTCTAGAACATTTATTCCAATGTAGTATAATGTTTGTAGCCTCCCATTTAGCTTTCAGGTGCAATTCAACATTTTAACTTTTAAAACCCTTAATATTGTGGGATCATGAACCTGAAGGATTCATACGAACCTAATGTTGCTTTCATGATAAGCTGTAGTCTCATGGCCTGAAGCTAATATACTGTCATTGCTCAGCCAATTGGGACTAGGGAATATGAGGCTGGGTTTTAAAGGAAGCTGCTTCTTAAGGGAAATAGGGTGCAGGAAATGTTGTCTTTAGAAGTCTCATTTTGAGATCTTTATTTTAAAGGACTGCTCTCTGAAAGTCTGTGTTTTGGTTAGTAACTAGAATCTATGAAGCACTGAGGATCCAGCTGTCTCCTCCTATTTCAGGTTAGAAACTTGGCTCTTGGGGTCAGGTAATCTACTAAAAAGTAACTTTGGGACTTCTGTGGGGAGAAGGCAAGAGAGGGGGGTTTTATATTGTCTAAGAAACAATGGCACATGTCATTGCATTAAAAATGGCTCATGAAGATAAAGCAGCATTTTCACAGTTATAGTATGATCTCAGTGCACTTTATTCTAGGGAATGGACATGCTGAAATATGAAATGATTAATCCATATGGAAGGGCACTGAGTCACATTTACAGGTCATTCATTCATTCATTAAGAAGCTGCACATGTGTCAATACAAACTGCAATTTAAATGCAGTCTATATTATAAAGAGATATACCCTTGCTGCATGGCCAGTCTTAATATTATCTGGATTTTTGAATATAAAAGGATAAAAGGATTTTAAGTGATGATTTCCCTGATAAAAGAAAAGATTTAAGTAAATCTTATTTAGAGCAGGAGTAAGGAAAGAAAACCTGTGGTTATCTATGAGGCATATACAATCAGTAATTTAAATGAGTTTAATAAAAATTGCATATCTGATTAACTTTTGGGAATGCTAAACACATTTTCATTTTTGTACAAGAATTTTCACGCCCCATGTGATAGGAAATTTTGGGTTCTTATTTAATTTAGTGGTAAACCTATCTCTGTGTATTGGACTAGGAATGGAGAAATGCTGATTCAAGTCCACTTTTAGCCATAGAAACTTGGTGCATGCTTTGATCTAGTTGTTGTTCCTCAGTCCATCTTACATTATCCCCATGTAAAGCTTCTTGAGCTCCTGAAGGAAAGGTGGGATAGAAATTGACCAAATAAGTAGACATATTTCTAACATGTATACTTGTCATGAGCACTGATGGTGAGCAGGAGGGGCTGCTGATTGATGTCCTAACAGTCAGGAACCACGCTGAGATGAGGAATAGGTCTCTAGTGTTTATTACTGTTACATAAGACAGAAAATCCTAACAAACTGAAGAAGCGTGGGAAAAACCCAGACAGATAAACCCCAAAGGTTAAGGCGGATCTGTTCTGTGTCTCTTTGAATGGCTGCTTAACTCTTCACTACTACGCATGCGTTTTCCCACCTGGATAGGGGCCCCCTCCTGCTCACCATCGGTGCTCATGACAATACTGTTGCTTTTTGAGTGAGATGGGTGGGGATGAAATTCGAAATATAAATAAATAAAAATAAATAAAATACCGTACAAGTTGTTGAGTCGTGGAGTAAACCTTCATAACTATTAATAGATGCTTTTTGAGGAGAGATGATAAAACAATTTAAGGAAATTTATAGTATAACTGAGTGTTCTATCTCAAAAGGGTTAAAGTAGAATTGGAAAAGACCCCCAAAAGAACAAACAAAAGGATTTTTGCATTCTTTTCTTGGACATATGCAATGACATAATTGTTAAATACATGAAGGAGAAGATACTTTTCATCTACTCAGAACCTGGTTCTACAGTTTTGGCAAAGACCAGTTTCAGTCCTAAAGCCTAAATGCAAGGTGAAAGGGATGAGTTTTAAAACCCTAACCAGATTGTGACCTCACTATCCAAAAGTATTAAAAAATTGTCAAGAGTCACTTTTTTTGCATCCCACCATTGGTAATAGTACAGAGAATAGGAAAGGGACTTTTTGGCTATGGCTCTACAGATGGTCAAGCTGAGGCTGGAATTGGTTATATTTTGGTGCCACCTGAAGAGTTAGCCCTTGTCTCTGGCTATGGAGTTCTGTGGACCTTAGTTCTTATCAAATTATGGCTATATTAAATTCTTAACTACTGCTCTGGTGGTGCTGTGTTTGTACTATTTTGTTGTTGTTTATTTTTCTTGTTTGTGCCCTGCCTCCTTAGAATCATTGCAATAGGGCAGATGATTAATATTTAAATAAAATAAAGATCCAAAATCTGGATTCTGGGAATAAACAATTGAGGAAGAATGTTGTTTTCAGGAGCTGCATGTATGTTTCTTGGAAAAATTTCTTGTAAGTTGCCCTAAGAAAACTTTTGCTTTAAAGACTGGCTCATAAATTTTTCAAGTCAGTAAGTTAAAATAAATTTTGGTGGCTGGTTTGTGTTGGAAGCAAATGCTGAACTAAAAAAAAAGCTGAAGAAAATTTTGACCAACATCACTAATTATGTTAACTGGAAAATGCTCTACAATACCTGTTGTTTTTCTCCCTTTGTTTCATTAGTTTTTCATATTTTGCCTCCACCCCACCATTTTCTTGTTTGTATTTTAGGTGTCTTTTTCACAAATAATCTTTTGCCTTCCATTTTGATTTTTTAAATTCTTCAATCCTTCCTCCCCTATTTTAATACTGTTCCTCTTCAGTTTCAATAACTTTTTGTAGGTATGAAGTAATTAAATGTTCAGTAGGTTCCTGCAGTTTCTAACTAATGCTGAATTTTGAAAATTATGTATATTATATCATGATATTTGTTATGTCTTTTTCCTAGAATCAGTAATTTGTGTATTAGTATCCTTGATTTCCTCTTTATGATTATTTTTAAATAATGTTTCTGTGACAACAGGGTAGCTGATACAAAGAAATGCTTTTCATTCATATGCTAGCCATGCAGATGGAATTTCTTTAAATCTTTTTCTTTAGGGATGGCAGACACAATGGGATCTTCAAATATAACTTGTACATAGGATGGGGTGTTGGTGGAGAGAGAAGACAAATGCTCACATGATATAGAAAAATATCAGCAGAAGAATGATTCATTATGAACCCAGCCATGCAAACCAAGCCAAGGAAGGAATATTCTGTGTCATGTGTAATTAGTACTAAAGATTAAGAGGAATTGTGGAACTTTAGGGTGATGATAAAAGCCTACATTTATGGTTATTTAGGAAATGATGGAATACATTTGGTCATGGAGTTAAGAAGTCCAGCTTCATATCTGTTGCTGTTACGTTTGTTGTTTTGGAGCACAATACACTATTTTTTCTCACTTTCTCTGTATGTGTATCTGTGTTGTGTCTGTACATGTGCCCCTTTTCTCTTCCCAACAGCTGCACCCAACATAACTGTAGAGAGCAGGGAGGCTGTGTGCTTCCACAGATCCATCATGCTACCCTTGCAAACTGTACTTCCAGTAGTCGGGGGCACATGGAGTGTGCTATTTCTTGTGAAAAGGGTTTTGTTCTCCATGTTAAACATGGGCAGTTGCTGCGCCCAGGACAGGTAAGTAGACTGCTGTTAGGAATGTCATTGCAGATGTGCTTTATCAGGAAAAGGCATTTCTTCCCATTGTAAGTCTAATATTTGGGGAGAGGGGAGCAGTGCTTGCAACATTAGTAGTCATGTGGCAGTGATGAAACCTTGACATTTCTTGCCTTAACTCACAAGATAATTTGAAATGTTCAAGAATAATACAGTACCCAGTGGTCTTTTAATTTTAAGTGAATGGCAAAGAGAAGCTAATGAAGAAAGAGAAAAGAATCTGAGGCAAATGTAGATGCCTGAGAAATGGATTTTTAGAATTAAGCCCCACAGATATGCACAAGCTTTATCATTTTATTTTATTCCATTATTCACTTTTATTGAAGGCAATCCAATGCAGTATATGTAAGATTTTCAAGCAGTCTTTCAACAATGAATTGACCAGCCCTGAACTTGTTAAGATTAGTATTATAGCTTGGTTTATATGCTTTTTAGGAGACTGGGTACCTATGTGAGTTTTCAAATGATGTTCCAGGCAGATTTCAATGTACTTGCATGAGTTTGCTGAAATCCTGCAAAGTTTCATGAACTCATGAGATTTCAGTGTTTATATAACTCTGCAAGCATAAAATATGTTCCTGTCTAAAGAAAAGGGGACAGTTGAAAAGGACATTATAAATAACTTCTTCATAAATGGTATGCAGTGAGGCAAAATGGAAATGTGATGGTACCAGCTTCATTCCTCCATTTGTTTATAGAGATGTTCTTCAAAGTTTCTCCATCAACATGGAGATGTTGGACTGGAGAAGTTAGTACATGTATTTCTTCCAATTTCACCTCACATTTAGAGTTTGTGAATACTTGGAGAGGGTTGTAAAGATGTGTTTACAACCTAAAGCTCACTTTCTCCTACAAAATATTTCCTTCTGTAACTTTAATGTTCAGCATAGCTTTTCATATTTTTTTTAAATAGCCTTTAGTTGTGATACCTGGTTTTGACTTGTTCCTATATTACATTCCTATATTTTTCCTCCAGCTCCCACACTGTTAATTGCCAAAAATATTTTAACTGTTGGCAAAAATTTAAAATGCTGGGGATGGAGCAAAACAATTCTCAGCAAATAATAACTATCTGCAGGATTTACTTTCAGTGAAAAAGGAAGTTTTCATTGTGTCAGATTTTAGTTTCTTTGGCACATTTTGTATCCTTAGTCATGGATTAGGTCAAACTAATCTCTGATGTAGCATTGAGTCAGCTAGTTGTCCTCTGAAAAGTTGAATAGATATAGTGAAATATACTGGCAAAGAAACACAGTTGTGAACTAGGAAATTCTTGGTTCATATTTTATTTCCAGGTATTTCTGACAAGCCATTGTGTCTCAACTACACTGCCCTCTGTTTCCATTATGAAAATGATAATAATGCTAATCAGCGGTATACAATTTTTGTATTAACCACAAATGAAGTACTTTGAAAGTATATGGAAATTGTTAATATTAATATTAATATTAGTCTTTATATACTAACTGGACATTGATGACATGATCATCAATGGATGCCGTTTCCTATGTTGCCTTATTGCTAACAGATCACAAGAACTATAAATATGCAAATTAAACTGACTGCCCCAGACTTTTAGTTGAGAACTGTGCATTTACATGATACCTCTTAATTACCTGGAAGTGCAAAAATAAATAACCACTTTTCACTTCTAAAATATCACTTATGCAAACCTCTGGGAAACAGGAAAAAAACGAGTGATGGGAAATAGAGAATGCATTTCAGAACCGTTTGATACAAGTAAGCAATAGACAAAGCCATGCTCCACCCATGCTGGCTGGAGAATTCTGGGGGTTGAAGTCCACACATCTTCAAGTTCCCAAGGTTGAGAAACACTGCTCTAGAGAAAATTTTCTAAGAGCTCTTTCCTGCTCATTGAATCTTGTGGACATAAGTAGACTGACTGACTGGTTCTTCTCACTGCAACTTCTTTTTCATGACTATGGACAGGTTCCTTTTCCCATGATGTTCTTACTGCTGCCCTTGTGTGCTTATGGTCACTTTCTTATACCTACAGCCTCTCTTCAGCTTCCCTGGCCTGCTCTGGCTTGCCCTGGCCTTGTCTGATCTTGCCTTTAGTGATTTTTGAAGCATTAAAAAACTACATAAAAGTTGCAGGAAAAAGAATGAAAACATCCAGGTGGTTTGGGGGAGGGGGGCGATGGAGAAAGAGAATGTCCCTGTGTATATGTAGGTAAAATAGGGAGGATGGATGGATGGATGATACAGATATTCAGCACTCTGAATAAAAAATATGCATAGGAAACAATAGCAATCTCAGTTGTCTGAATTCAGCCAACAAAAAAACTCAATTTCCCTCAGTCCCTTAATTCTACCCAATGAATCCTGAGGATAAAAAAAAAGCAACAGGGTAAAGAGAGTGACTGAAATTCTAAACAAATACATTATGTCTGGCACATTTTGTTTCAGGTTTTATTTGCGTAAAACTGTGTTCTTATTAGTAGCAGAACACTATGAAAAAGACTGCTAAAGCATTTATATTGTAATTTTAAGTGTGTAATTCATTATTATCTTAAAACATGGGAAAAAAACAAGATATATTTTCCTTAACAATAGCTACAGCAGTAAAATAAACTGCATCTAATTTATAAAAATGGTGCAGTTTTTCTCTTTTGCAGTTTTTTGCTGTTGTGACTGATGAGCTAACTTAATGTGCACTGTGCAATCATGGTTTGTAGCACAACTTTATTGTTTTGAACTGATAGTAGTCCTGAAGAAAGATTAATTGGAATCAATTCTAAATTCTCTCTTCTTTTGGACCCATAATATTTATATTTCTTTTTTGTCCAAATACTTGGACCGCCTCCCAGCTTGCCCTAACTTTGTTCAGGGATGTGAAAAAAATATATGTTTGTGGGGAAAAAAGAATTAGCTGCCTTAATGATCTTTTTCAGATTAACGAAGGAAATAAATAGATTACATAAATAAATAATGTTCAGTACAGATGTGGGAATAACAAATGCAACATTGACTAATTGAGATTAATGGCAGAAGGCCTCCTATGTTGAACTGTACCACTAAAGATGCAACATCTAACCTTACATTGCATAAATAACTCTCTTATCTCTATTTAGGCAGGTGCATCTTGGATTGGGAAAAGAGTGCTCTAAAATGTTCTTTCTTGCTTTAAAAATTTTTTTTTAATTGAAGCAAAGTTAAATTTACCACTTTTCATGTTTACATGCTTGGCAAGCCAGCAAGAAACATTGGTAGAAAAGAATTCTTGGCTGTGAAACCTGCTGTTGGATTGTTTATTTCTTTTCTACTTAGCACAATCAAATGACTCTTGGCAGCTTACAATACCATCAAGTTACATCAACACATCTGCAGTGTAAAACAATAAAAGTAGTAAATAACAGTCTAAATTACCATATAACCCAGTGCACTGAAAAGTCCTCAGAAACAGCACCCCAAATAACCAGCATTAGAAGCTTTGCTAACGAACCAGGAAAGTTGAAAGGAGGAAGACTGAAGGCTATCATGACTAACTGCTCTTCTGGATGGTGGCATGGGGCATTGCTATCCAGTGAAGGAGCTGAAAGAAAATTATGCTGGCTTAAAAAAGTGCTGACTGCACTTTCACACCCTGCTTTGCCTTGGCAATAAAATAGAGTACAGGTTCTTTCCACACCAAAAGCAGAGGAAGGAGAGAAGTAGGGTGGGGAACACCTTCTTTGGTGCCAAAGACTGGCAGCTGAAGACCCATGGGTCTTTTGCTCTCAGTTTTCCAATCCCTCTATGGGAGTGGAGGACTGGTATCAAAGGAGGAGCCAAGAAAACAAACAAATGGTTCATCGAACAAGTCAACCCAATGTTCTCACTACAGGCATTAATGACCAGGCTCAAATTATCCTACTTCAGACACATTATGCGAAGACCTAGCTCTCTAGAGAAAGCTGTAATGTTGGGAAAGGTAGAAGGAGAAAGAAGAAGAGGATGACCAGCAGCAAGGTGGATGGACCTCTCAGTTACAGTGGCAATGAGTGCACCATTGGAGACTTGGAAGATCAGGTTCAGGACAGATGGTCATGGAGAAAATTTATCTATGTGGTTGTTAAGAGTTGACACAGACTTGATGGCACATAATCACATGAAATCATTATCAAAGGAGCCATTCTGCTCTACTTCTCCCCACCCTGCCACGCATAAGTTTGGACCATACTTTTCTCCCTATTTGCATCAAGGTCCAACTTGCACCATTTCAGATACCTGAAGGTAAATTTGGCATCTGCTTCATATGTAACATGTAGCTCCCGGGTTTTATTTTACAAAATACTTACAGAAATCTTCATTGGTGGACTTTTTCTCCAGGCACTGTGTTAGTGCACAGAGTGTATCTATCTGCAAATTTTGAAATAGAACAGGTAGGCCTCTGATCATCTCATATCTCATTGTCTGTAGAGATGTTCCTCCCCTAATCTTCCCTACATATTTGTAATTAGTCACAGATAAAATCTTTTGATATATATCAAACATAAACCTAGTTGGACCTCTGAGGTCAGGCAGGTAGCTAATTTAAATAGTAGGCAGGGTAGGGCTTCAGGGCTTATGCACCTCCTTTATATTTGCAAGATTGGCCAACTCAGAACGAATTATGAAAAACAAATGGCACAGTCAATTATGCAAAATGGGAACATATTCACATTTGTTAAAAACACCTATTTTGTATAGGTTGCTGAGAGATGCTTTCTGGACCTGGAATGTAGATTACATTAAGAACAGAATATTTACTGAAAGTATTGGCATTTCTGCTTAGCACTGACTTAGAACAAATTAATATATACTGCCATGATGCGGCTTTTCTTCCAAAGGATGCCAGCTTTTTCCCTTTGTTCCCCAACCCTTATAATCCTGTCTTTTTGGTTTTTAAGCTTGGAGTCAGGGAACTATTTTCATTTCATTTCTTGGATTTCTAAGCCAGTTGGGAAAAACATTTTTATCTTGATTAATTGATATGATTTACATAGCCACACATTGTCACACAAATGACTTTGGGTGGTTTACAAGGATTAAAAACACAGAAAGCCGCAATACAGAACCCTGGGTGCCTGGGTGCCCAATAATCCCACTCACAGAAGAAAAAAAAGCGCATCAACAATAGTAGAGCTCATCTCTCCAACTGTCCCAAATGCCTGGGGAAGCAGCCAAGGTACAAGGCCTAACAAAAGACTAAATGGGTTGGGGCCATCCAAATCTCCAGGGGGATGTTGTTCCATAGGGCGGGTGACGCCACTGAGAAGGCTCAATTCTGGGGTCCAACAAGATGGCATTGTTTAATAAAAGGGACCCAGAGCATGCCCTCTCTGTTAGAACTGGTGGGATGAGCAGAAAAATTGGGAGAAAGGTGATCCTGCAAGTAGCCTGGCCCCGTGCCACAGAGAAAAGGTGACAAAAGCTAGTAGTGCCACTGCTACCAGTGCTGTGAACCAAAGACCACTAGTGGCCAAAGACACTCCCCTTTTTCAGAACCATTTGCTTATGATTCAGGGTATATGATTAAAATGAAAGCAGAGGAATCACTTTTTTCATGGTGTTATGGACAAATGTAAAGGTGGTAAACTTCAATTTGTCTGTGTCTTAGCCCAGATTGAAATGAACCTGTTACCCACTTGGTTCAGTTCCAAATGAAACTTTTGGAGTGACTAATTTCTTGATTTTTCCTGACCCTTCTACTTTTCTTTGCCAGAAAGAGATCTTGCTGACTTGTAGCTCTGGGCACTGGGACAGATCAGTGACATGTAACCCTATTGACTGCCAATTTCCAGACCAATCTCACGTCCTTTATGCAGAGTTCTCCTGCCCTAAAGGGACTACATTCCAGAAGCGATGCTTCCTTTCCTGCATCAAGCCAGCAAAACTCCAAGGTATGATGGACTTTCTCAGGGCAGATTTGGATGGCAGAACAAAGTTCTAGAAAATTACACCTGTGTCTTTGCTAATCTTGTAATATCATTGACTGCATAAGTTCAGAAGAATGTGCTAAATAGGTGAGGTTTGTTACTTATATGCATTTGTATACAGTACTCGTGCAGCTAGATTTGGCTCCAGCCCCCTCCCAGCACTTTCTCCCAACACCTTCTAACTTAGAGATCATCAGTCCAGTCCCCTTTCTCCCTCAAACCTTTGGAGATGAAGATGTATAGCACCAGGCTGTTGCAAGCCATAAATTTAAGAACCAAGGAAAACTCTGGTCCCTTTCAATCTGAGGTCCACAGCATGGAGCAAAGAAAGAGATACAGTGCCAAAGTGGCCACTGTCCAGTGTGGCCAGTCACACAGCAGCTGCAGGATGCAGGTTGGTTCTCTTGCAGGACCACTGACCTATTCCCACTCACACTGCTGCCTCAAACGGGATGTCCAAAAACCTCCAGCACACTAAGGATGGGCATATCTAGGTGACAATTGCCACTGCAGTTTATGGAAACTGGCCAAATTGGAGCAGCTGCCACCATATCGCTGTCACTTGTGTCACTGCGAACATGGAGGATACAGTCAACCTTGCCACCCTATGGCTACTTTACCAGTCTTTGAGCTATGGCCAAAAACTACACTGTGCTAGCCAGTTAAATTAGCAAACGACTGATCAACTGTGCTGCTAAAAACACCCCATCACCACTGGTCTCTTCGGCTATGTGTCTACATTCAGGTCAGATTTAAGATCCTCTGCCAGCCACCTAACCATTCTCCAGATATCCAGCAGATCACTCCCAGGGGTCTGCTCCTCATCAGCTCCCCAAACTGCCATTTCTACTGTTTCTCTGCCAGACTCTCCAGTCCAACTCCTGACCATGAGCACCTCCATCAGGTATCCTCCCAGCCATCTTCAGCATGCCAACACTACCCAACATCTGCAGCTCCAGTAACAACCATCTGATCTTGACTCCATTTTAAAAACAAAAAGCAGTATCTGCAGCAAATGATGTCAAATGACATGTGGATGTAACATCATGCAAATGCTGAATTACATACTTGTGTCCTGACATCTGATGCAAGTATGTCCAGTCATAATATTTCTATAATGATCTCACACATATTTTGTCATTTGTCCTCCTTGCCCTTCCCCACATGGACGCTCATGATATAAAACACACTTTATAAAATTTCATATTGGGGTTCACATCCTTTATTACTTCCAAGACATCTCTTTGAAGTTTTATCTAGTCACTTCCATACTGTTGCTAGGAAAACTAAATGGGTGTGCCCCAGAAATCACCAGATGTTGAGCTCAATGTAAGGGATTCTTTACATTTTATAATCTTGGTGACAGCAGCATAATTATGGGGGGGGGGAGTCCATGATTTTCTTTCTTTCAAAATATCTTTGATAAAGCTAAAGTGTGGGGAAGGAATTGTGACTGCAAGTGGGAGACACATCTATTCCAGTAGGTCCCAAAACAATGCTCTATCTGGAGGAAACTGAGAAAAAGAAATTAACAAATGCTAACTGCTTTAAGAACTTGAGCTGCCGTCCACCAGACATTATAATATATCCCTAATCTTCATTTCCCCTTCTCTGAATTTGACAGCTCTGAATGAGGGACTGAATTATTTGGGACATTTCTTTGCAGTAAATTCTTTAAAAGTTTCCAGTGAACATAAGACTATGAGTGCAACAATTTATGAATGAAATGCAAAATTAGCTTTGGCTCTTGGTTCTTTGGGTTTGAGGAACTGAAATCTTCTAGGTCCTTCAGTGTACACAAGATCAGGACACAGGAGTCACTAGGAATCTTGGAATGTTCTTTAATGTGGTTAGGATATTGTAAAAGAATCTTGAAAGCCTGTCAAAGCCCCTCTCTACTTCAACTTATACCTACCACAATCAAGGTGAAGTTGTTTTTAGTTTCTTTCTCATGCTTTCTACCTTCACAGGACTCAGATATCTTTTCTGCAATGGCTTGGCATTCCCCTCCCTTTTCTCTGCGTCAAACTCACATTCCATTGCACTAAACTGTGAAGGGCATCTCTCTCCCACAAGCACCAGCCATTATACTGGTGACTTAAGGATGCCTCTTCCTGAACCTGATTATGAATGAGAGATGCAGTGTGACTGCTTGCCTTGCAGTGTGACTGCTTGCATCTTCCAGATAATAAATGTGGCATTTGTCAGATAAAAGCTGTATTTCACATTGCCAAAGAACAATAGAGAAAGATGGTGAAAACAGAGAGCTTAGCATTTTCTATTGTAATTATTTGTTGCTGTTGTATACCGTGTTAACTACTTGGAGACAGTCAGATTGAAGCGGCATAAAATTCTGTGCAATTAAATAAATGGTGAGGGTGGAGAAAACTGAGACGGAGTACAGTTCAGCCTGAGGTTCAAGATAACTGGTTATCCCATAGTCTGAGTAGGTCTGTTTCTTTTTCTTTCTCTTGCTTGAAATCAGGAATCAATCAGTGGATCACCTGCCTGGAGGATGGACTTTGGTCACTTCCAGAAGCTTACTGCAAATTGGAGTGTGACCCACCAGGCCCAGTTGCCAATGCTGAGCTGTTGCTGCCTCGATGCAAGCAAGGGAATCATGATGTGGGGTCTGTCTGTCGCTACAAGTGTAAGCCTGGATACCATGTGGCAGAAACAAAAGATGAAAAGCTCAGGAAGTGAGTAGTACAGCATCTTGTCTTCTGTTGATATTTCTTCTGTTCTCTCTTGTTCCTTAGCTTTAGTTTTAATACTTTAATTTTGAATTCTTTGGAGCTCTGTAAGCTTTGCATTTTGCAAAGGTATGATGGATGTTCAATTTTGCACCTTGCTGGCATTGAATAGTGTAAAAATAACAAGAGGAGATTGAAATAAATCCGCTGAGCAGACTGTAAATGCAGCCTCATCTAGTGTGCGTTGAAGGAGTCTAGAGGGATGTGATGAAGGCATGAGTCATTGTAGCAAGGTCCTCTCACCCCAGGTAGGGCCACAGCTTATGTAAACACTCAATTGTGTATTATATATTCTATGTATATATGCGTACTATATACAAAGTATATAACCAGTCTATAAAATAAATGCAATGAAATAAAAAGTTAAAGCCAGTATAATTAAAATATCAGAAACAGAATTAACAGTTACGTTTGGTGATAAAAATAATTTTTGCCCTTTTCCTAAATATTAGGAGAATGACAGCCTAGCCCTCCCCTTAGGGGGTGCACCCATAGCTTAGGAGTAAAACAGGCAAGGGCCTCTTCTGTGTATCAGAAACTGAGCTTCCAGCAGTAGGGGAACCTTCAAAAGGGCCCCTCTCGCCAATCCAAGTAATCATGCAGATTCATAGTGACAGGCCCTAAGTCATTCAGGGTTTGAAAGGTCAACACAAGGATCTGGATTTGAATAGGCTATTGGAAGCCGGTACTGATCTCTCAGTACATACAGTACATGTGTATCTTACCCCAGTCAGTAGCCTGGCCCCTGCATTTTCTGCCAGTTGTAGTTTCTGGACACTTTTCAGAAGTATGCCTGCGTAAAATAAGTTGCAGTAGTCAAGGTAGGTTGTAACTAAAGTGTGGATAGCCATCACATCCTGATACATGCATATTTGTGTACATATTCCCTCATGTACATTTTTGTGAACACTTTTTCTGAATGAAAAATATATTCAAAATATATTTATATATTTTCTGAATATATTCTGAATGAATATATTCAGAAAAAAGTGTTCACAAAATGTACATGAGGGAATATGTACACATATATGCATGTATCAGGAAGGATGCACATAAAACTACATATGAATATTCATGTACAACGTGGTACAGAAATGCTCTGAAATGAACTTAATGCCCAAAAGTCACTGAATAAAACCAGAATGGAAAGTTATGCTGTCTCCGTGGAAACCATGAAGTTTCATTACTTTCATTTGGATCACATTTGGAAACTAATTATTTCTGAACAAAAGTTTAATCAGATAAGAGCAATGTGCTCTGTGAAAATAATAATTAAAAACGTTGATCACTTATGGAAAGGGGAGGAAACTGGTGTTACATTCTGAAATAAGCACTGACATTTGAAGAGTGAAGGTGAAGGAAGCTATGTGCTTTCCATTGCAAGAAAGACATGGCTGATGTCATATGAGATATATAGCTTCCTCCTCCTCTTCTATATTCAGGGCTTCAAATACCTATTCAGAAATGAATCTGCGCACAATTCATTTTTAAGTGCAGATGTTGCTATATGGCTAAAGGAATGCAAATGCTACCACAGATTTTCACTGCCAATGGAAAGTCAACTGGAGGTCATGTGTTTAATATGACCTTTCTGTGTTTTAAATGCAGAGGAGCGTCTGTGCCTTCATCTCTAGTTTGTCAGATTAGGGCATGCCCTTGGCTCTTCCACCAGCTTCAGTCTCATTCTGGTCTAAGTTACTGCTGTATACTTAATATTCTATGAGCATTTTCCCATTAGTGCTAAATTTCCTCTGGCTAGATAAATTTATTTTTAATGTTCCATTTATTCTTACAGAAAGATGTACACAGATTTCTGCCTCCTGATCTTGTGATTGGGTGCTTTGAAATAATCAAAACAATGATTAAGTTCAGAAACATGAAAAATAATTAGACACTAAATATGAAATGTGGTAATAGGTTGCTGTAGTTTTATTCCCTTTTTTGGCTGACAATGTTTCTGTGAGCCTATGACTTGTCTTTGACAAGCAAAAATTCTGAAGACTCAGCTGTTATAGTGAACCATTGACAAAAAATGTATCATCTAGATTTCTTCCTGCACTTAGCAATTAGATCTTCTGTCTAGGTAGAACCCCTAACTGGTTGGATTAGAAGAACATGTGGATGTATTGATGATGTTCTGTGAGGCCCTTCAGAGTAGCAGCCTTTCTGTTTACCACTCCTTCACAATTCCACAGTACAGGATTCCTCCAAATTGTCTTTCTTATGTCTTTCTTGGCATCAAAATTCTTATATGTTTGCACATTTAAAACTCCCATAGATCTGTCAGCTAATCAGCACTTGTTCTTTCTCCCTCCATGTTGCTCAATTGTTGAATGTCCTTTTCCACCCCCCCCATCCCAAGTCTACAAATAAGCAAATAGGTCTTCACTCCTTCATTTACAAAAGGAAAACATGATAGTGTTTCCCTTATACTTCCTATATGTATATGTATCTGTGTACATTTGTCTGCGGTTTTGCAAAAAAATCCCAGAGGCATTTCTGAAAGTAGTTGAGTAAAAAATAAATTTAAGTCTTCAAAAGCTTCTTGTGCCATGATACCTACTGCATTCCAAATGCCTGAGAGTTATAAATGGTGGGATGCTGGCAAATGTTTGTCCAATCACCTTTCTCAACACTAGTATCATGGTGCTACATCACATGGTTTGAATGAAGGAAGATCAAGAACGCATACCCAGTGATACACTGGAAGCTTCAGGAATCTTTCTGAGAGAGGTGGAGTGGAAATACCGTAGCCTTTCTTTTCCATAGTCATTGCAATTCATGAAAAGGGGAAATACTGTTTAGGAATTTTGTCACCATAAAGATTCTTACAGCACACTGAAAATCAATATTGTTGGTATTGTAATATGAATTATATTGTGAAATGTATTATATCAATCAGAATCAAGGAGAAATCAATTTAAATGCAATTCTATGAATATTTCTTCTATCATTCAAAAGTAGGTGCCACTGAGCAAGAAAACACTTCTCTGTGTTCTGTCACATAGAATAATCCTGGTTCCATACAGTGATATCCCATTAGTGTCCTGAATCCAGTCTCTTCTTTTGCTTCCCCATTCTACCTACTCCACATATAAACAATCAGATAATGTAAATAACTATATTTAAGGTTAGGCTAATTTACAAATGACAGAATTGCATTTGTCAAAACTCTGCTTTTTATTAAATTCAAAATCTTAGATTTCCATATTTGTCAAAATGATATTGTTTCTCAGTTGATAAAATTTATATTGCTCATCAAATTAGCAAGTTTACAAGACTGGGCTTCCTTTGCAGTATAAACTTATCATTATTTTGTAGGTATTGTATTTGTAGGTTTGTGGTTTTCTGTCCGCTTAAGTTTATTGACTAGGTTTGCTAAACAATGGTTGCAACAGGGGAGAAAGGGAAGATGGATTGAATCTGCACCACCACCCCTTTTGCCACCACCGCTTTTGGCTCAATTTCTCAGAGAATTTAATTGCTTTTGTTGTCTTTTAAATATTCCCCAAGTCTGGTTCATAGATGTCACCTGAGAACTCAGAAATATGCATGTTCATAGTTTAAGAAACAGATTTTGTGTGTGTGTGTGTGTGCGCGCGTGCATATTTGAGTCAGCATTGACTCCTGGTGATTGCCTGGACAAGTCTCTGCAGTTTTCTTGGCAAGGTTTTTCTGATGTGGCTTGCCATTGTCTCCTTCCTAGGGCTGAGAGAGGGGGACTGGCTCAAGGCCACCCAGCTGGCTTTGTGCCTAAGGCAGGACTAGAACTCATGGTCTTCTGGTTTCTAGCCTGGTGCCTTTACTACTACACCAAACTGGCTCTCAATAGACAGACTACTTGTGAATAATAGCTAAAGACAAGAGGAATGGTGACAGTGCTCACTTGGTGAAACTAAAGGTGCTGTTTAAGGATCCCTAAATTATATATCTACCTACCTACCTACCTGCTCTTTTTCCTTGAAACTTTCTCTTTACACTCACCCCCTCTCCTTTGTCTTTCTTGGTGAAAGCAGGAAAGATGCCTGATTGCCTTCACATCCTCACTTCTCCCAATAGGCCTCCTATTATCCAAACAGGGCAACAATCTGAGTTAGATCTTAAAAGAATAAAAAGAGGTGGATGTGGGGAAGTCAAATGGAAATAAACAGCAGAGTGGGGGCTGGAAAACTTTCAGACAGGCCAATTGGGTGAATTAGGATACAACTAGGATGGTCAAAATGTAGTTTGGCAGTAAGACATCTAACATTAACTGGAAATGTATGCAGGACTTTTCATGTTTTTGCACCAAAATAATTCCAGGGACTGTGCCAAGTAAACCCATTTTTTCCCTCAAACAGCTGCATTCCAAATAAATTAAGCAAATTATATTCATGTTTGCTTGTTTTTACAAAGTAAACCTGCTCATTTGGCATGATTTATTTTAATATGCTGAGGGTTTCTGAATCCTGCCAATACCATACAAAGTTACAAATCAGAGGAGGATTCAGTCACTGTGTTTCCCGCCTTGACTGTTATAGCAAGAGGAACTTAATTGTACTCCATTGAAGGATAATCCTAGATGCAACATTTCAGAGGGACCTCTCCTAACATAGATGTGTACGGCCAAGCAGAAAAGATGTGGGCAAACTAAAAGTGATGAGCATGGAAGCATTGTAAAACCAATTAATTTTTATCTATATCATGCATTGTAGCTAAAAACGAGAAAGGAAAAATAGCAAGGAAGTGATATTCCTTGTGGAATGCAACTGTTTTACAATGCCAAGGATAATTGCAACCTTTTCTTTAAATAACCTACCAACCTTTTTCTTTAAATAACAGTATTAAGATCTTTAGTATTTTATTCAGAAATACTAATCCAATGGGCATTCATAAATTCTCAGGAAATGACTGAATCATAATTGGCCAGAATTTAAAGTATTAAAGAATGTCAATCCAGTTTTTTGCAAACCTTTGACAACCAAGGCAGGCTTTTAATTTGATTGAAAATAGTGGCAAACTTTATTCTTGCATCTCAGAAAGTTTGATTTTATATTGTGTAACAGTAAGAACTCTGTGGCCTCAGTGGAGACCTTCCCCTAGAATTCAAGTAGGAAGGAGTCTTTGTTCCAGGCCCAGCTTCTCATCAGGTGTCATCAGGTGTGCAGGATGATTGATATTCTCACAATACTTTAAACCCAAGACGAACAGCACACAACTGCTGTGTTCCTACAACATGGTATGGACTAACGATTATACTATATTACGGCATAACATTATAGCACACTGTATAAACCAGACTAAAACAATGGCTTGCCTCCCACATCTTGTTGAATTACCCAATCCCTATTAAGCCCTAATCTAGCATGTGATGTGAAGCTAACCACTGACTTCTTGTTAATGAAGAGATAAAGAACTGCCCATCACCCGTGGAGGCTGTAGAAGACATACTGAGGACCAGATGGTTCAGATTCTGTTAACTCCAGAAAATGCTGCTGTTTTGCCTCTCTTAATGGGAATGCTATGCCTAGGAATTAAGACTTTCATTTAAAGTAGCCTAACTGTGGAGACCCAAGAGTTTGATTCAGACCAGAATAAATTGTAGGGTTTATATTATCAGACCAGAAGGAAACAGTGGTCTAAAGCTGCTTCCATTTTTTTCTCCTTTATATCTGTGGGCCAAAAGTTTGAACTAGATGTATATGTCTGTTTCCCATCAGCTCTGTGTTCCTAAGCATCTGTATGGTGGCATCAGCCTTTGGACTTAGACAGGTGGCTGTAATAACATGTATTTTTGTACAACTCTATTGTAACTAATCTTTTTTTTATCTACTTCTTATGCTATCAGTTAGGTATTCTGTTTACTGACCAGCAATATTTAAATATGAAAATAAACCAAAAATTATTTGTCAGTTCAGCAAGCATCACCTCCGTTTGGAATGAACTTAAATTGAGTTTGTACCTCTTTCTTTGGTATTGCTTTAATCTTTAAATGCATTTTATTCTTCACACATATCAACACATCCTGATACACAGTCCATTACGTAACATTTCGAATTGCTTTCTAGCAGCTAGAATGCATTCAAATCTGACATTTTCCTCAATTATATGGATAGCTGATAATAGGCACTGGTTAAATCAGCGTTCTAATGAGAATTAATTTGTCAAATATCAATAAACCTTTGTATATTGACCTGGGACTTTCCGGTTTTCTCCAGTCCTATTTTCATGACAAAAACCAAGTGTTCTTCTTGAAGCTACTATTGACTTCACAGAAGGAACTCCCATCAATGACACTGGGCTGGTGGACTTGTTTTTGCTAGGGCATTGTGGCATGTAGAAGCATCTTTTTTTTTAAAGCCATCTGTGTAATTCAGCTCTTTACTGGAATACATGCAGAAGTTATATATTTGTAATTGGTTTGTTTGTTTGCCAAAAAAACATATATGTAAAATATGTTTCCATTCTACACGGTTTACTATGTTTTATATATTTACAAATGACAGGCTTTACACATTATCTATTTTTGCCTAACTCTACCACTAAGGGAGGTAATGCTGCCACAGACCACCCTTTCCCAGCATGGAACTGCCTCACCCCCCACATGTGATAGAGTATTATAATTTTGCTCTTCTAGTGCAAAATTAGATGTAAGTAGGTGGGGTTTTTTCCCCCATTAATGCTTTAACCACACAAACAGTGGAGAATTGGATACTATCAGGATGATCAGTTTTATTGTAATCCAGTTTACTACTGACTGCCTTTCTTTCTTTTTCCTGCTTTGTTGCTTGGAATAATGGAATCTCCTGCTCTGATAGATCATGTCGGTTTAGGGCTAATTTATTGTTCTCTTTCTTGGCACCCAAATCTGGCCACTGTTGCACCCATTTGGGAAATAGCCAGCCGTTTGCTGTATGGGTTGTGATGTTTTCAAGACTGACCTTGAGGCCCACACATCAAGCGCAGCTGTAGCAGGGTCTCATACATCATGCCATGGCTTTCAATGTTGCCCTCTCAGTGTTGGATGGATTTTTAAAACTATTTTATTTTTGCTTTGGCTCTATTGCTAATCCTAAATAAATGTCTGTTTTTAGGATCAGAAGAAATGCGAATGGCTCTGTTTCAAAGTCATGTTTAAAACGAATTTCCTTAGTCTTATTGCTTGATCCTTTCTTGGTGCCTCTCAATCAACTGGATGCTTTGTTGGCTATGTGAGCAGATGCTTAATTCCCCTACACGCACACACGAGGTTTCAGGGTTAGGTAAGGACACACATATTTTTCAGGCACCTGGTAATTTTCTTTAGAGGATTTTGCTAAGGATTAGTGTGTCAGAGTGAACTTTGTAGACTAATTCCTGCATCAAGCCTTACTTTAGGTACAAAATCACCAGGCATTGTAACTAACTTCTCTGTGTTGTTTGTTAAGTCAAGACGTTAAGTAAGAATACTTATTGATGTGTGTTGGCTAGTAAGTAGTGATATACTCTGACTGCTGAAAGAAATTGGCAGTTTAAATCAAGACAGTGGGAAATAGATGATTTTTTTTGTAGAGCTGGCAAAGAACAGTTTTGACAAGCAGCATTTTGTTGTTTATGGATACTGAGTCGGCTTTAAAGGCAGTCACTAGGAAGGCTATGTGCTTGCCCTTCCTTATTCAGTCTGTTACTGAGTAAATAAAGAAATAAATATCGTATATATAGTACAGACATAAATCCTCTAGTGATTGTTCTTGGAATTTGCAACTGTTTAGGGCAGTGGGAAGTGCAAAACTGTTGTTTCTTTCCACCTCATATCTCCAACTACAGCATGCTGTTCTATTTTCCAGAGCTACTACTGTGTTGAGATTACTATGGCCAGTGTTACTGAGACTACTAATGACATAATACGTACTTTCATGCTGCTGCTTCCCTGGTTCTGTTTGTGAGCCCCTCCAGCTTTCTCCCCTGTTCAAAACAATCAAAGCCTGGCTTACTTGTGGATGGGTTTTCCACAGGGTGTTCATATCTTATCATCAATGCCTTATGGTCAGCACAAAGGGAACTGGGTTACTCGTGGACCTGCTGGATGTTGGAGGTAAAGGCTAAGGTTACAGTTGAAAGGAGGAACACAGATAATTCACTTCCAGGAAAATGGCTGCAGAGGGCTTTCTGGTTGCTTTTCTTGGAGGGGAAACATGGAAGCCTGGCTTGGACACAGAGATATTTGAAGAGTTTGATCTTTGTGAGTTCCAACAGAAAGTGTCCTTTTCAGGCTAACGAGCCCATTCGAATGTCACTCTCTCTCTCTGATTCTGCTCTTCTCCAAATGTTGCAACTCAGTGCTTGGCTCAGAAATCTATGTGAATTTATTAAAAAAAAAAAACTCTTGGCAGTTTAATTTGGGAATGGAATTGGCCTCTGCCCTCTGGATAGAGTAAGTGGAATCAAGTGGAATACATTCATTCTAAAAGGAAAAAAAAGAGTGAACTCAGTCAAGAATACCATAGATTGGAAATGAATTCATGCATTTCTACCTACACATATTAGTTGCTATTCTCATTATGAATGTAATATGTATCTTCAGGTCTCACATTCATCCATGTCCATTTATCTTCTTGGTGTTTCATTATTATGGAAACAGCTTTAGAAGAGAACTACAGTGTCAACTAGTGATGACAGTTATATCTCCAGAGAAACTGTTTCAAATAAGTGACTTTTTAGTTTTCATACTTAATGGAACTTCTAAAAGTTTTCCGGTCCTACCTGCTGAATTTCCTTACCTTCTGTCCTTGCGAAATGCCTTTGTGAAATGCTTATCTAAGTTCACAGAAATCATTTCTCCCCCATAGTGCTGTGTGGATGTTGCTGCACGTCGAAGACACAAAATAAAACCTGTGCACAGGTACAAAGGAGGTTGATATTTTTTAGTAAGAGTAATTCCATGTCTCCCTCTTGCATGCCTATACTGGAGATACAACTAGTCAAGCATTTTACTTCCAAAATTGGCCAATAATATATTTTGAAATTATCTCAGTGCAGCATGAAATTCCTTCTTTTCAGCTAGTATTTGGTACTCAAAATGTACTAAAGAATTTTAAAATCTGGACTGCCAGATTAGAATGAGTCCAGCATCCTATATCCTTCAGAAGCCCATCAAAGCAGTTGTTTTCTTGTGTACTTTACTTACTGGCACATTCAGTAACACCTAGCCTAAGGAATAATTGTTGATATATTTATTCTTTAAGAATTTGTAAAGCCATCTAAGCCAATGTTATGACTATACCTTGTGGTAACAATTTCAGTTAATTAATTGAGTGATGAATTGATTCCTTTTTTCCTGTCTTGAAGGTTCTGCCAATCGTATTTAATTTGGATTTTAAGTATTTGCTTTATGAAAGAGGAGGATCAAAATGTCTTTACTCATATAAGTGTCTACTCTGTCCCTCTAATGTATACTTCCATCAAACATTGCAGAATATATGATAGCTGTAAGATTATAGAATGGAAGAGGCCTATAGATAGAAAAACAATTCCTGGAAGAAGTATTTGAGAGTCAACAAGCAAAGCAGTAGATGCTTAATTGTTTATGAAACCTGGCTTTGAAAGAAAAAAGTTGCTGAAAAACAAATACATAAACCTGATATGCTTACCATGTCCCATTAAAAACTTTTCCTTAGATCTTTCAAGATCATCACATTTCATAAGCAGTAGTAACATCTCAGACTGGAAGAAATGTTTGAATATAATGGTAAATCATATTTGTTGAGGACTTGGGGGTTAATTATTCATGAGCAAACAGAATGTTGTCTGATCTACTGCTTAGTTCTTTTATCAGCAGAAGTAGCTAAACTAACCAGACACCCAACAAACTAACTAGAATCCAACAGAACATGTTTTCTATTTTGGGGTTGTTATGAGTAGGAAAAACCAGGATTTTTTTAGTTTCTAGTTAGTTTAGCTACGTACTTCTACTGGGTAATAGTGAAAGGGATGGTATTCTCAGGAGTGATATCAGGATACTCAACAGTTCTGATTTATTTTTGTGTCCATAATAGACCCCACATAGGTCCTATACCAAGATCTAAATCTGTAAATGGAATGAAGGAACATTCTTGTATCTGAAATTCAAGGGGTAAGTAAAGTCAGCTGCAAGCAATGGAGCATGCAGATGATGTCAGGGTGATTTTATACCAGAGTAAGGGTAAGATAAATCTGTAGCTTTAAGGTTTTTTTTAAAAAAAAACTTACGTAGGACATGAAAGGACATTTGCACAGTTAGATGATTACAAAGGTTTTTATTTTGAAAGACAAGATTAACAGCTAGAGCAAAAGACATTTGCTATTTGCTTTAGTCAATTTCAAGAATCAAGGAATCTCCTGCTTCATACCTAGGGAAGGTTCTAGAACCTGGCAGGCAACAATTCAGAGCTGGAGAGCTCAATTCAAAGCTGTCTTGAATTGTGGAGCCTGGATTAGGAAGAGATCAATCGCTTTGGGGGAGCAATGTCAGCCTTTGAATTGTACAGATGCTGTAGGGTAGGCTATTAAAGGGTAATAAAAGTAAAAATAGGTTCCTCCTGCCATACCTCTTTTTTTACATTTTATAGTTAAGAACTACTATGTTTATTAATACTAGAGTTGATTTGATAATAGTAGTAACTATTGCTTATTGCTCTTGCAAAATGGTAGTTTAAGAAACTATCTGTAGATGGTTATTAATTCAGTGAGCAGATGTCTTTCATTAGATCCACCAGAGAGCTGCTGCTTATCATCATCAGGGAGGGCTTCATATCCATGCCTTCACCAGGTCAGAGTGCTTCTGGGCTGTCTTCCATAGTAATACATTATATAAGTCTTTGACAAGGCTAAGAGTGAAAGGGCAGCTTTCCCACCCCTTTTCTTATGAAGTATAAAGTAAAGCAATATTGTTTCAGCAGCACGAATTGTTGTTCCTGTATTTTTTATTTTTATTTTTCTGGCAACAGAACCTCTTTTCTTTACCAGAGAGATATTAACATGTTGGACAGAATTCAGAGAAAAGCTACAAAAATGACGAAGAGCTGGAGAGACTAACTTCACAGAGGTCTCTGGGCCAAGCCAAAACTGTATAGTTTCAGGATGATGAAGAGAAAGGGGCACAGGAACTGGCTGTATGTTTTTTAAATGGAGTTGAATAGGAACTAGAGAAGGGGGGCTTGTTAGGGAAGTTGCAAAGTGGAATTGTTTCCTTGTGGGGATATGAGAGCCTTGAGAAGCCCAAGGCCGAAACAGGGCAAGCAAACGTCCTATTGGATTCTATGGAACATTGGGGCAGAACGTAGCTGGTTGTGCTCCTGGCTAAGCAATCCTGCATCTGTACAGTTCAAAGGCTGGCGTTGCTCCCCCAAAGATAATACTTTGATCCAAGTCAAAAAGCTGATGCTCAGGTGTCTGTAGTTCTGATTTCTAAATTATATGTATCACTTTATTTTGATTTGGTAGGCTTGATTATTACACTTGATTATGCCAACATTTTCTTCAAATAGTGCAGTGTTTAAGGTGTGGTTCTTGTGTACCCTACTTCTGTCTCTGAGTCACTGTAGATTCTTTGCTTAAAATAAAATCAATCCACATTTTTCCAAAAATATCAAGGGAACAGTTCAGAGGAAATCATGCAGATCAGAACTAGAAATTGCACAGATGTTGTTTGTAAGTAAGATACTCTGTAGTGCAATACAAGGTTACTGCTTTCTAAAATAACCATGTGTCAAAATGTGCTGTTAGAAAATAGCATTCAACTGAACATTGTTGGTCTGCTAATTTGCAAAGTGCATATGAGTGATTAGCATTGTTGTGGTATGTTGTTTTGTGTTTTGCATTTGGCTTTCTTAGTGGCATGCTAGGGTTTTCAGTCCTAAAAATAGCTGGACCCAATATCCAAATTAAATTTTATTTAATTTTAATGTTTGCATGTACTTGATGTCCTTTTGCTGTTACATTAAACATTACAGTACGGCAGCAACTTTTGCAGGAGCTCCAGAGACTTGCACAGCCTTTAGGCTTCAGGTTGTACCTTCCCTCTTCTTTTATGCCAGCCTGAAATCTCTTTGTAGTACTAAAACCAACTTTCTCCCACACCTATTAGGACAACTTAGTTTTGTGTATTCATTTTGCTACGGAGAGCACAAAAGTCTTGTATGACTTTCCAATGAGTTCTGGGGGTGGGGATATGTTTCCATACCATTCAGAGAAAGCAGCCAGTCCATTTTTCACCCAAGTTGATGGTTTTTTTCTCTCTTTTTAAGCACATAACTGATCATGGAGACCTGAGTTCAGTGTGACTTTAGGACAATAGCTTTATTGGCTGACACAGAGTCTGACTGAGTCTTGGACTGCTTAGTTTTGGGTACCTGGCTCTTCCAGCGCTCCCTGCCTTATAAATCTCTGCCAGCACAAATCTGTGCTTCCATTATGTTGCTATTTAGATGCCTTCGTGTGCTAAAGATCCTTGCTTCCCCTCTCTGTGGTATGTTTCCAGATGAATCATAAAGAAGTAGACAACTGCAGTATCTTGCTCATCTTCCATTACCATTTTTCTTTCTTTTCTCATTTGCTTTCTCATATTCCTTGTTTCTATTTTCATCTTTTCGCAGAATGCTGAAGCATCAGCCTGCAACACTCTAGCATATCCACTTCTCCCTCCTTTCTTTTATCTTCTTGGCTAAGACTTTAGTCACTTACCTTGCAAATAGACTTTTATTTTATTTTACCAGTAAAATTCATTTTCAGCAAAAGTTCTGACCTCATCCCTGTCACTCCCCGACACTTTAGGATAGCATTCTATTGCTTATATCAAACTTTCTAAAATCATGTAGCGTTCTATAGAGTTTGATAAACATGCTGGTTTCTAAGCCTGATCTATTTTCCAGCAACACATAGTCAGGGCTGCAATGCAGACATGTTCCAAATTCTTCAAATTGCTGTTTATTGGAAGAGCTTATTCTCACAATGTGGAAAAATAAGCCTTAGATATAAGGAGAGACCTGTGCCTTTCACATGAAGGGTGGGAATAAAAATGTGCTAAATAAATACTGTATATAGGCTGGTCTGTTGATTATGGTGCGGCAGTACAGCAGGGTCTTCCAGAAGTAAACACAGCATGTTCAGAATATGTCCATGGAGACTATGTAATTTCTTAACAAAGCTGAGAAAAGTAGGAGAGAAATCACAGGAAAGAACTAGCTGTGGGAAAGGCCTGAGATGCAGATTTGAGCTAAAATTCTTTTGTCTACCTGCCTGAAGTAACCTGTCTAGATAGGAGAGGGGAAGAGAAGGTGGAAGTCACAGTGGAATTTGTACTCTTTGACTGACAGAAGCATCCAGACTGAGTTGTGTTCTGTGAGATTCCAGACCTGAATTCATTTCAAAAGCCATCACAAAATACTGTTGATGGCTTAATTTTGGGAGCTGTTTTGATACAGGGATGCAGTAAAGTTACCACTTACTCTTTTGTTCTTAAATCCCCAGAACATTTCTGACTATCCACTGTCTTGAAACTGGCTTCTGGGAGGAAGGGAGTTGTGTTCCTGTGGTTTGTAAACCACCCCCACCAGTCTTTGAAGGGATGTACAACTGCACCAATGGCTTTGAGCTTGACAGTCAGTGTGTTCTCAGCTGTGGTCTACAGAGTAAGACGGTAAGGACAACTTTATGGTCAGTTTGCAAATAGTTCAGGTTTCCATTAGGTTGGGAGGCTGAATCTTGGCCCATTTGGCAGCTCCAGCTTCAGTTTTACCAAATGTTGATTGCCATATTTTGCCCTGCTTACTTGCATCTCTTGAATTTGGTTTTATTCTGTAATAAAAGGAGAGTGAGCAGCTGGGCCTGTTCAGCAGTGTGCTGGGGAAGAGAATTTATTTTCCTGCCTTTTACATGAATTTCTTATAAAAAATCATGCCATTGTATTACTCATTAATATATGTAGAATACACATAGTCCTCGCTTACTGACTGCCTCATTCAGCAACCATTTGAAGTTATAATGGTGCTGAAAAAAAATAACTTTACGACCAATGCCCACATTTATAACCTTTGCGGCATCCCTCAGTCACACGATCACCATTACAATCAGTCTGCATTGTCCTGTGCCTGACTTTTTGTTTCCCCACCACCACTTGCAGAGTGGAGAGATTGGAGAGGAAGGGATTACAAGAGAGTAAGCAGGCACACAATGGGTAATACACATTGAAAGGAATGCAGTGGTGCCTGGGACTGGAAGCCGTGAGTGTGCTATGGAAACAACCCAGTGTATTCCCCATTGTGTACCTGCTTACTCTCTTGTAATCCCTTCCTCTCCAATCATTCTGCTCTGCAAGTGGGGGGGACAGGTCAGACACAGGAGAGTTGCCTACAAAGATTGTTTTTTTTTTCTTTACCCCCCCTTTCTCAGAGCAGAGAGATTGGAGAGGAAGGGATTACAAGGGAGTAAGCAGGCACACAATGGGGAATACACTGGACTGTTTGCGTAGTGCACTCATGGCTGCCAGCACCAGCACATTGCTTTCAATGTGTATTCCCCACTGTGTGCCTGCGTACTGTCTTGTAATCCCTTCCTCTCCAATGAATTTAAATGCAAACATTAATTCCCTTCTTACTAATTATCCCAGCACTGGGGTGAGCATTCCAAAGGGCAGGGGAGGGGGAGAAGGAAAGCACAGTTGCAATCATGTGATTTCCCACTTAGCAACCACTTCACTTAGCAATGGAGTTGCTGGTCCCAATTGTGGTCGCTAAATGAGGATTACCTGTATTTACTTTCCTTGACCCTGCATTCATAATACATATTAAAATGCCATGGATTACATCAGTATGTGTGTTGGAAAACTGAAGAATACACAACACATGCCCAAAAATCTTACTTTAAATTTTTGAGATTGAAAACTGGTTAATAGCAATTCTACGAATTCTTCCCCTTAAAACCTACAAAATAGGAAGGATAACAATATCGGGGATAGCTTTGACGGTGTGGTCAGTGAGCTAGAGCCAGACATCCTGAAGAGTGAGGTTGAATGGGCTGTAAGAAGCATTGCTAATAACAAGGCAGCAACAGACGACGGCATCCCAGCTGAACTGTTCAAAATCTTGCAAGATGATGCTGTCAAGGTAATGCATGCTATATGCCAGCAAATTTGGAAAACACAAGAATGGCCATCCGATTGGAAAAAATCAACTTATATCTCCATACCAAAAAAGGGAAACACTAAGGAATGTTCAAACTATCGAACAGTGGCACTCATTTCACATGCCAGTAAGGTAATGCTCAAGATCCTGCAAGGTAGACTTCAGCAATTCATGGAGCGAGAATTGCCAGATGTACAAGCTGGGTTTAGAAAAGGCAGAGGAACTAGGGACCAAATTGCCAATATCCGCTGGATAATGGAAAAAGCCAGGGAGTTTCAGAAAAACATCTATTTCTGTTTTATTGACTATTCTAAAGCCTTTGACTGTGTGGACCATAACAAATTGTGGCAAGTTCTTAGCGGTATGGGGATACCAAGTCATCTTGTCTGCCTCCTGAAGAATCTGTATAACGACCAGGTAGCAACAGTAAGAACAGACCATGGAACAACGGACTGGTTTAAGATTGGGAAAGGAGTACGGCAGGGCTGTATACTCTCACCCCACCTATTCAACTTGTATGCAGAACACATCATGCGACGTGCTGGGCTTGAAGAATCCAAGGCTGGGGTTAAAATCACTGGAAGAAACATTAACAATCTCAGATATGCAGATGATACTACTTTGATGGCTGAAAGCGAAGAGGAACTGAGGAGCCTTATGATGAAGGTGAAAGAAGAAAGTGCAAAAGCTGGCTTGCAGCTAAACCTCAAAAAAACCAAGATTATGGCAAACAGCTTGATTACTAACTGGCAAATAGAGGGAGAAAACGTAGAGGCGGTGACAGACTTCGTATTTCTAGGCACAAAGATTACTGCAGATGCTGACTGCAGCCAGGAAATCAGAATACGTTTAATCCTTGGGAGGAGAGCAATAACAGACCTCAATAAAATGGTTAAGAGCAGAGACATCACACTGACAACAAAGGTCCGCATAGTTAAAGCAATGGTGTTCCCTGTAGTAACATATGGCTGTGAGAGCTGGACCATAAGGAAGGCTACGTGAAGGAAGACAGATGCTTTTGAACTGTGTTGCTGGAGGAAAATTCTGAGAGTGCCTTGGACTGCAAGAAGATCAAACCAGTCCATCCTCCAGGAAATAAAGCCAGACTGCTCACTTGAGGGAATGATATTAAAGGCAAAACTGAAGTACTTTGGCCACATAATGAGAAGACAGGACACCCTGGAGAAGATGCTGATGTTAGGGAGAGTGGAAGGCAAAAGGAAGAGGGGCCGACCAAGGGCAAGGTGGATGGATGATATTCTAGAGGTGATGGACTCGTCCCTGGGGGACTGACAGGAAGCTTTGGCATGGACTGGTCCATGAAGTCATGAAGAGTCGGAAGTGATTGAATGAATAAACAACAGTATTTTTGCATTTAATGGATTTTCCCCCAAATGTACAACAATAGTATCAATAAAAATACTGACAAATCACAATCAGTAGAGCATTTGTACCAATTTTATAAAACCCATATTTGGCCAATTAAATTTTGGGCAGCATTGACTGTAGTGAACATGGTAACAAAGAGGGGCTTTAAATTTCCAGCACTTCATGAATTAATCTGGTTCGTTTATGCTTCAGCTTCCAATCCTTTGTACTAAAGATGGCTTGTGGACAGAGGAATTTAAATTGTGTGAAGAACTGCAAGGAGCGTGTGCACCACCACAGGAGCTTAATGCAGTGGAATACAAGTGTGAGCAAGGTTATGGAATTGGTAAGGTTAACAGTTTCTAATCATCCCTTTCATCTAAACCCTCCTGTCAAGTCCTGTTTGCAGATTTGTGGAACAGGCTATATTTGAGGCTTCAGTTTCCCAACCTTTTTTTACATTAAGGGTCTGCAATGCTTACTTTTATAGCATATCTCTGTTTCCTTTCTACTTTAGCTTTCTGCTGCTGTTTAAAAATCAAATATTCTGCTTAGACATTTATATTTGCAAATTATCTTATTATCAAAGGAGCTTTACCATAAACAGTGGTTCAGAGCAGTCACAATAAGGACAAGAAGAGTATTGATGGCTTTTCCTTTCCAGTGCAACATTCAGGTATTCAGAGGGAGGTCCCACAGACCAGCAACAAAAACATCTTTCTCTCTTTGATTCACATTAAATATTTACTCTGGAAAACAACAAGAATGGAGGGTGGTGGTGGTACAAAAGGAAGTGGTCTAATTCTCAAAAGGAAAGATGAAATAGCATGCCAAGGGCTGCATAGCCTATTCCTTACCCATGTCTCCCAACTGTTAATTTTAATTTTAAAGCAAAAAGTTTTAAACCCCTGAATTTTCTTCCATTGAGATGAAGCTGATGAAAAAGCATTTCCCCACCCCTGAGTTTTTTCAGGAGATTACATGTTAGAAGAGTCTTAGAAGAGTTAGAAGAGCTAGAATTCATTATCCATAAAGGATAGGAAGATTAATAGATCTCAGAAGCTTGCTGTGATATGTTAAGGTATCAGAAAGTGACTTTGGGAAAGAAGAACAGCACCATATAAACCATAAAAAATGGTGAATCTCTTTATTTTCTGTTGCTTTAGTTTACAAAAAGAAAGAAGAAAAATAAAAACAAAGGAAAAAAGAAAGAAATTCTGTTTTTAAACATTAAACCTTGATCAGATAGAATGTTGATCAGTTTTTCTATTATTTCAGTAAAGATATAATTAATAGGATTTGAAGAGAAACCAGGGTATCCAAGATAAAGCCAACCTTTTTAGGTACTCTCTGGGTGTGCTGTCAGCATGTACTGTAAATAAATTTTTGTTGAATTAATATTAAGATCATAATAGACTTAATATTGATGAAATGACTTCTGGGTAATGCCATGTAAGACAATGGTTATGTACTGATATTTTTCTAGCCAGGCTTCTAGCTTCTTCAAAGTGGAGCTGAAACTGAATTTGGCAAAGAATAAATAGTTGCAATGCATAGCTTTAAAAATCTATACTCTTTAATATTCTTTAGGACCATTAATCATGGATTTTTAATGTAGGGTATTCCAATGCTATTCCTTACATATAACTGATATATGTCCAATACTCCACAATTGCCTGTTAGAAATACTGTAGATTTTAAATAATCCAAAATGCTTCTCCATATTGATAATACTGTAAATCAGAGGCGTTACATGAAGCTAATGCATCTAGATCAAACTGTGAAATCAAAAGATGTTTTAATTGAATACATTATTGTTCCATAATTTTAAATGAAATTACTTTTGCAGTAACTCAGGTTTTTAAAAACTGGATTAACAATAAGTTGATATAAAGTGTTAGTAGAGTTATCATGTGGCATAAGTTTATCATATGAATAAGATCACAGCTGTGTTTCTGTACCAAGATCTTCCATATCTGCTTTACAGCCTTTCATGCTGGAGTTACAATAGAGTTTTGCATAAAAAGGGAATCAGGCCCATTGTACTCAGACAAGGTATTGATCTTGATTGCTTTGATTCCATAGAGAAATGGAGCTCAAAATGTACATCCAGTAATAAAGCTGTAAGTCTAGAAAGATAAAGCTTCTCATCATGTCCATAATTTTGATAAAGAAAATCTAGAAGTTAGTCCTCCCCTTAAACATTCTTAATATTAAACTGCTTAAAGTACATTAAAGATAGAGTTCGTCTGAGTACATAGATTAGTCTTGAAGTATTTTCATTTTCAATTACTTGAGTAACCTACAGTTTTACCAGAAAAAATCAGCTGATAGCTCCTACAATCAGTGGAATCTACGAGACTTTTATATCACAGTTATGTAAGCCTTCCTAAAGCAACTTAGAAAAACTTTATTCAAAGGAGCATCATTATGAACTTCCAATTACATAGAAGCCTGACTGGAGAGAGAGAGAGAGAGATGGGCCATGTGTTTTTATTTATTTATTTATTTATTTATTTATTTATTTATTTATATATATGTATATATATATGTATATGTATATGTATATGTATATGTATATATATATGTATATATGTATATATGTATATATGTATATATATATGTATATATATATATATATGCTATCCCGCCTTTATTTTTATAAATAAGGCAGTGAACATACCTAATACTCCTTCTTCCTCCTATTTTCCCCACAACAACAACCCTGTGAGGTGAGTTGGGCTTACAGTAGGATCTATATTACATTTATTTATCCAATCAACTAAGGATTGAGATACTAAAAATAATCAAGTTGGGAAACATGATGTAGGATTGGGGATGGGAGGAGATAATATTGTGCATGTACAACTTTTGCAAAGTGACATATTTTGCATATACTTTTGCTTACATATTTATTTCTTCCAGACTGTCAAATGTAAAAATGGAAATAAAATTGTAGGAGGCAAGAGAAACAGGGAGCAATGGAGCAGGGGGTACTTTAGTCACAGCTAATAACTGTTGTGTGGGGGTGGAGGGGAGAAGAATAGCATCCTAAGCCCTGGGATGTCATGTGCTCTAGACTTCCTCTCTCTCCATCTTTTTTTTAAATTAACGATTCTCACAAACAAGTTGATGAATGAAGTCTCATACATATGTACAAGAGCGGTATATCATTTTATGTTCTCAAATTGGAGGCCATGCAAATCCTTATGGAAGCCCATGGCATCTAAACATCTCTCAGAAATTATAATCTGCTACCTCTCTCTCATCTGTTCCAGGGGCTGCATGCATACCTTCCTGTCTGTTTCTTCCAAGGGATCCTGTGACATTGCCTGAAAATGTCACTGCTGATACCATGGACCACAGATTAAAACCTACCAAAGTCCAGGTAAAAGGAAAAGGAAGTGCTGCAACTTTGAAAGTGGAATATATTGGCTTTTAGTCTGCTTGCCTGGAACTGTGGAAAGTGCTGACCTAAGGCTACAGATTCTCCAGTGATCTGATGTACATTTCCATCTTACAGTCCAGTTTCAGAGGGAAAGGTATGAGAGTGATGAGCAAGTGTGGCTAGGAGCAAAAGGACCCACAGAAGAGGAAGTTGTTTTTGAAAAGAGCTTAAAAGTTTATGGTATGCAAGAGGCCCATCTTCCTCCTTTCCCTGGCTGCATATCAGCGCAGCTTGGGTTTCTAGTTAAAGGTGCAAGCTTTTTCTCCATACTTACCTAGAAGTTTAACATACTGTGCCTCTTCTCAGTGTGTATGCTTGAGATTCTAATGTTTTGAATATTTTAAAAAGGAAGTTTCATTAGCAAAACATTATCACAACCACCCTGAACTGGAAAAGTAAAGCTACATTTTTATCTGGGGAGGATGTCAATTATTGTTTCCCTTTTAAAAAGTCCAGTCTAGGCCTAGTGTTTGAAAATGGTTTGGTTGTGGCTGCAGAGGGTAGCTTTGGCCATAAGCTGTAGGTAACAGCCAGTGGTATCCTGTTGTTCTGTTTCTGACTTGCAAGATTGAGGTCAGCCCAACAAAGTAGACCAGACTAAGAAACCAATGCCATATAGGCCAGGACTACTATTCTAACAGCTATGGTAACAGAATCTTGCAAGTCTGAATGTGCTTCCCCCTCCCTTACTTTATCTTCATGTGAACCAGGGAGGGCCTTGTCTGAGACATTTTCTCACATTATTGTCTTGGCCCAAGCTCAAGCCCCTCTTATCTGACCATTACCTTGGTAGTGGCTCTTCCTCTTGTCCTTCAAGGCCATTCCCTCTGCTGTCTGCACTGTCCCACATTATCTGTTCTAACTTATTGATGTGTAATAAGCTTCACTGATTATCTGCTTGCTATTCTGAAACAAAATATGACACCTGGAGCTTCACCCATGCAGCGAATATATGAAAGACTGTGCTCACTTGAAAGGTCTTCATGGGGAAGTCAAAACATTGCTAACTCTTCTGGAGATACGGGGTTCTGAAATCATTGCTTCCCCTAGCCTATGATGCAGCAGTTATGGAACAAGTGGCCAACCAGACTAGCAGTGGGGAAAGACAACAATGATACATTAATTACATTAATATAAATGTATTAATGGCTGGAAACAATTGGAATATAGATTTAAGAACTTCACAATCGTTATCTTTAAATAAGGAGTGTAGACATACCGAACACCTCTCTTGCTTGGTTGATGCTTGGAAAAGTACATTAGTTGAGTCTCTTCCTGGCATTCTTTCAAGCTCATTCTGGGAAGAATTGCATAGATACAGAAATAATAGGAAAAAATGGTCTGGAAACATCTGTGGATTATCTGTCTGCATTCCAAGTTATCATGATGCGCCCTGATTTTGGTGTCCTCAATCTCTGACACTGATGTTTAGTTTTTTCTAGTTGCATCCTCATCCCTCTCAGTGGAATGGCTAAAATACCTCAGTTATTGTAATTCTGTTGTTTTTTCTAACTTGAGTCTGTCTGAAAATGAAATTGAAGCATATGGCTGGCACAGAGACATTTAAAATAAAAGCAGATTGTGTTGTTATGGTGCGGAATTACCACCCAAGATTATCTTTCTCTTTGTGGAAATTTTCAGGATTATCAGAGATTCGTTCCTTTAGACACTGTCATATTACATAAACCCTGCAGTTGTGCTGCAGGTTATGTCCAAACAGGGGAAGAAGGTATTTCAAAGTGCACTCTAGGATATGCTCTTTGAGGTTTGCAATTCTGAAGTGGAATGCTCTTGAGTTGAATTTATCCTACTGTGTTGTTTTTTTAATGTTTTCCCTTCCAGCTTAAACCCCCTTACAAAGTGCAAGTGTTCTCCTGGGAATAGGGAAACAGAAAAAGAGAGTAATATTGGGAGGAGGTTTTGTTATTGTAAAACTAAATTATCCCCATTGCCAAGAGCTGTCACTAAACACAGTCTTTTTTTTTTTGCTCATTTTCTTGATCCTTCTGTATATTTTCAAATCACTTCTCTTCCTCTACTTGATGGTCTGTGAACTTTAATGGGATTGTTGAATCATTGTCTCCAAGAAGTGTCTGCCATACAGATCAGGGTGAAGTAGGAAGAACAATGAAGTGGATTAGGGAAGTGGGCTGGACTGATTTGGGTCACGCAGGCTGAAATATGCCAACTGGATTCAACGATTATAAATGCAGTAATCTATATGTATTTATAATTTATTCAAAGAAGCAAAAATAGTTAAGTATATGAATCAACTATTGCTCACTTCATTATATGGAAACAAGCTGGGCATGTCAAGAGAAACACTGAAATAGGTTGAATGCAGTAGGAATGGGGTGCTTCAGAAATGTAAGAGGAGATAAGAGTCAGGAATGAATCAGTGCTGAGTGAATGTGGATGTGGATAGAATACAGAAGGGTGTGCAGTTTGAAAGAAGGTTGAGATGGATTTTTCATATAGAGCAAATGAATAAGGATTAAATTGCAAAATAAATATATGAAAGAAGAGGGAATGCATGAAGATGGGGAAGACAGAAATTCCAAGGAACAAAAAGCAATATATAAAAGAGTAAATGGAATGATAAATGGATGGTAAAAGCAAGGATGCTTTTTAAGCATAGAAAAATATGGAAATATATAGTGAATAGTGTAAGCTAGTTTTAGTCCTTTTCTTTTTCTTGTCTCAGGACTTTAATCTACTTAGCTTAGAATTTCACTACATATTTCCCATTTCATATAGATTAGCCTTGATATTATAGGGGTGATGTGAATTAAGGTGGATACTTTTACAAAGTATACTGATACTTTATCCAAAAGTATAGGCATGTTTTGAGGCTAAGAACAATATTATTTTCTTTGTTGGTTTTGTGGGGCTTGGTAGGCCTACAAGTCAAATATTCTTACTGCAGTTTTTACTAACATCTTTCAAAGGTAAGTGTCATGTTCACCGATTCCATGTAGTTTATACATCGTAACGTTTCACATGCCAAGGTGCTGACGCGCGTTTCTGTTTGGGAGGGAGCTGCTGTGAGACCTTGCACCAAGCTCTGTATGTGAAATCAGTACAATGGAAAGTGTTTGGGTTATGTTATCTGTGCAAGGCCTTTTCCCGCAGACCATCAGAAACCGTTAGGAGCACTTGGGATTGTGAACTTGAGAAGATTCTACGGGGGGAGGGATTTCATTTGCACTGAGGGTTTTTAGTTTGCGTTTGGTGTGCTTTCATCATTCTCAGCTTTCTCTGTGATCCTGCATACTATTCTTTAATAAATCAGATATCTTTGCATTCCTGCTCATGAGTCTGAGAGTGTTTTAGAATAGGCATTCATTACAGTAAGTCTGTAAATATAAGGTCTAAGAATTTAGGTTTTTAAAAGAAGGATGATGCAAATCTTGAAATTTTCTGGAATCAAAATTCTTTACCAAGTGGGAGATGGTGTATAGAATTTGTAATTCCATGCACATGGAATCTTTAGCATTGCATAAACTTAGAGTCTCATAGATCTTTGATGAAATAGGGGATCTACCATTCTTAGAATAATCTATATTATCAATTTTTCTGGATTAGTATTATGAAGAGTATTATGTAAGTACTGTACCTTAAATAAATAAAAAACTATGGAATGCTTGCTCTCATTCTCTGGCCAATGCAAAATTCTTCATATCTCCCTTCAGAGTATTGTGTGTACTGGAAGACTGGAATGGTATCCTGATCCAAAAGCTATTCATTGTATTACTTCTTGTGAGGTAAGAAATATTCTGTCTGTCTGTCTGTCTGTCTATCATCTGCCAAAGGGACATTAGGGCAAAATTCTTGTGCCTCTGTTGCCCTGCCTGTCTGTCCCTAATCAGGTCCTTCAGATTCAATCCAATCCGTTAGTTTATTATTGCATATAATGTACTTTATTGCACTCAGAAGGCTAATAGGACTTTAGTTTGCTGAGTCCTCTTTTTTGCCACTCTTGTAAATTGGTTCCTAGTGCCCAGTTTTTGGGAATGTGTCCTGTGTGATCAATATGCATAAAGAGAGAGAGAAGAGGTGCCCACTGTGCATAGTTCAATTTAAGTAGTTCAGGGAGGGTGCAGTCACAACCAGGCCTTTTTTCCACTCTGAGGGTCAATTAGTCTGGTGGCTTGAGAGAGGGAGACTGGGGGCCAGCCATTTAGTGTGACAAACTCCAGGACCTCCGTGCTATTCACCTGGGTGGGCTCTTGAGTATAGAGCTCGAAAGTGCTCCTCTCATATGTGTAGATAACTTGATTAGCAGGTTTCTTAACAGTTTTTTCCTAAGGCCCTCAGCTGTGAGAATGAGAAATTCTTTTCTTTAACTGAGTTGATTAAAGTCTGCCAACTGTCACTGGTGGCTTTATCCATTTTACTGTTCAGGAGGGCCTTATAGATTAAAGATTGAGTCCACTCCAGTGTAGGAGTCTTTAAACCTTCTAATACCGCTACAAATGTAAAATGAATGAATGAATGAATGAATGAATGAATGCCCACTTTGGAGGGAAGACTCTGAAAGCCACAAAAGGGTTGTTGACAGCTGCCAGTGGTCCCTGGGCTGCACTTTTTACATCCCTGAGCTTGAACTAAACATGTAGCAGAAATGTCTTCTGTGATCAAAGAAATGATGCCTCTTCAAACTGAAATAAATCAATTTTCTACTGCTCCTATAATCCATCTGGAGGAAGAAATCTGACCTCTTGAGTGGTTTATTCCCTGCTGCACTACTTTTTAATCTGCATAGGATTCTTAAATTAGGGAGTGTTCAAATATGTGATCTTGCACTGCAGTTTGAATTGGTATAACCCATTCTATCATCTCTGGAAGCTCACCATTTTCTTGTTTCATTTTGTAAATCAGTCAATTTTGTAAGAATCAGTCTGCATTTATTTGCGTCATCTCCAGAATCTTCAAAATCTAGTGCTGATTCTAATTGCTGAATAAAAAGCCTTTTTCCATGTTCTTTCACCATTTGGCGTGTAAAGACTTCCTAGGGCATGTGGGCATGAGGTCTGAAAGCAGTTAGCACCTTCTCATATCCCCATCTTCTCGAAGTGTGGGAAGTATATGTATAATATTTGTTCCTAATTTCCTAGCAATCTTGGGAAGCATAGTTCTTCGAGAGAAACTATGGAGAAGATTAGTAATAGAGGTCTCCATAGTTCATCAAACGATATACAATTTTGAAAAATGCTATAATAGTTCAATTGCTATAAATCTGATGCTGGTGTTCAATAGAAACTTGCCCTTCATGTTGTGGTCCAAAAAGACCCTTTTCCTAAGCTTTAAAAAACAGCAACTTTATGATGCAGTTTGGATTACTTGTAATTCTTCTTTCTTCTTTGTCTGATGCCAGAATAGCTAAACTTTGTTTTTTCCCTTCTGGCCATCAGTCTTTCTTACTGACTTTTTCAGTCTCTGTGCCAGGAATTAAGTGTAGCGAGGAGTGAAGCATGTGTAAATTCACAAGGAGGGTGCAAAAAAGGGGGAAAGCATTTGGAAAGTTCATCAGCAATAATGATGGTGGTGCAATAAACTTTGAATTACAGATGCTCCAGGTCACTTTAGTCTTGCACTATCATGAGAAGAACAGATGGCGTAGAAAGTTGTTTCATGCTTCCCTTTTTGGAACAGGCCTTTTTCAAACAAGGGCCAAGTGCACTTTCTTTTCCTTTTCTTTTTCTTGCTGAAAGCAGAATTTATACAAAGCCATCTTTTTTCCTAATTTAATATTCTGGAATGGATGGTTGTCTATCAAATATGACTAAGAATTCAGATATATTTGTTAATTTAAAACTAGCTTCAATCCTTGTCCTGAGATACCCATTATTCTCTAAAAGGAATCTGGGAATTGCTTTTTCTTCCCTCTCTGCATATTTTTCGCCATGGTTCTCTTTCACTTGTAAGAAGCTCCTCGTAGGCAGATATTATATTATTCTTGCTATCAGATGCAAAACAGAGAACGCTACCACAAAAAGCAAAGCCAGTTGGAATACGATCAACTACCAATTCCTGTCTTAAACTCAAGTATTTTGAATCAATGCTAGAGTCGGGTCACAGTGAGATTGAGAGGAGACACCAGTATTTTGTGAAATCACCTCAAGAGACCAAAATAGAGGGAGAGACAGGCCATGGCTCTGTTACAGTCTGGCAACTGTTCTTTTTAAGTTTTTGAGGAATGGGGTCTTCTGCTTACACCCCTTGGAGCTCTTTCTAGCTATGATGGTTGAAAGCAGCTGGCAGTTTCCTGTCATTTCGAGGTGGGGAACAGATGCAAATTGCTATGCAAGCTCTAGTCACCACAGTTAAAAATAAGTCCTAAATTCTCCGCCCAAACCCATTTTTAGCAGCTTTGCAGGTCTCCACTCCTCTTTTCCCATGTCAATTGTGGTCCCTGGCCACCAGCAGACTGCCATTCTGTAGAAAGCCTACTCTGAAGGCAGTTTACAGTGTTGAAACAAACTTATATTAGGGTAGAAACCTTGGCATGTTACTGTGGGAAACACGGCAGGAAGCCTGTAGTTAGAAGATAGAGATTGTAGCATGTAGTTTGGGGACAAGGCTTTTAGAAATATACGGACATGCATCTTTCATAAGCCTGGGGCAAAGGAAATGAGGTGGCTAAAATAGGTTTATAAAATATCCATAATAGCAGAACTCTTCTGTTTTTAAAATGAGCTGCAGACGGATACATGCTGCTTCAGTTTGCAGCAGTGAAGGAGCACCATACCAGTAGTAACAAATGTGGGCCTAGAAACTGGTTGCTCCTTTAGTGTTGCAAAACAGTCAGTTATCTGCAGTGGAGGGAAGTGCCAGTTTCCCCGACAATCTCATCCTTGTTACAAAATTTGCTTATTTACATATGTATATTAACGCATGCAGGATTTGATGCAGTGAGCCCTGGATATGGAAGTTAACTGAACTTCCCCAGAGGTAAATAGAGGTCCTTTAGAAGCATTTATTTTATTCAAATGATTGATGAATTTAAATCATCATTCAGGGGATTTAATCATATGTCCAAAGATAGAAAAACTGAAGATGTTAGCAGTAGAATTGGCCTCTTCTTTGATTGCCTTCCATCTTTCCAAGCTTCAGGGTCTTCTCCAATTACTCTTGCCTTTGCATTATGTGTCCAAAATGTCTAAGCTTTAGCTTCATTATCAATGCTTCAAGTTGGTTTTATTTCAAGTTGGTTTTATTTCATTATTTTATTGGATTATTTATTGTTGCAGTCCAAGGTAATATCTAAAATTTTCTCCAGCATTACAATGCAAGGAAACCCATTTTTCTTGGCTCAGCCTTTCTGATGGTCCAGCTTTCACCTCTGTATGTCACAGATGGAAAGAGTACTGCCTTGACAATATATATCTATATGGTATTTCTACACTTATTGTGTCTGCATTTGTCAGAGTCTTACATACATGCTTTTCAGTAAATTAGTATGATTCAGAAGACACCAGCAAAAGCATCAACAACAAATATGTGCTTTGGGTTGAAATCTAGAGATTTGGTTTGATTGGGAATGTGCCACAGCTAAATCCAAATGAGTGGAAGTACATAATACCTCATCTTCAAGAGCTAGTGATTTTTTCAAAAGTCCTGTGAGTCCCTTTTTAAGAGTTAGAAACAGGTGTCTCAGCTGGACAACCAGTTGAACCATCTCAAAATGTCAAAAATAAGAACTGACCCTTATCTTTCACTGTCCTAAAAGATTCTGGTAGGCTGATTAGATGCTTGGGCTGAGGTCTCAGGGATCATCTGAGTAACTCAAGTTCTCCTCAGAGTGACCACATGTGACCTTTTCTGGGATCCACAAAGAACTTCTGCAGCTGCAAAACCGCAAGATTACTGGGGGTGGAATGGAAGACTTAATTCTGGCACACCCTTAAAAACTGAGTCTGACTGGTTGGATCCAGTACTAACCTGCTTGTTCAGTTTCATTAACTGTTCTCTCCAGATCTCTAAGGACTAAAGAACTAGAAACAATCCAGGTAATTTCTGCCCAAGTAGCCTTCTAAGTAGTCTCAGAAAGCTGTACACTAGTTGCTGACTGACTCGCTGATTCAGTCATAAATTCAAACCTAATAATCCTGTCATTGATCTTATATGGTCACTTATCCCAACATCAACAAGAAGCGAGAGTTCAGTAGGTAAAACTGCTTTGTGGATTTATTTACTTCATCAGTTTGGATCAATCCATCCATTGTCTGAATGTCCTGTCATTAAGCACAGTCTGGGGCATTGAACCAGATAGGTTTCTTGTGCTCATCCAGTTAATTATATTGGTTGATTGCTAATTTAAAGGGAAAATAAAATAAATTAAGCTAGATCTGTGTCAATTCAAAAACTGTGTGGCATTACTGAAATGCATGTAAAGATCTCTCCAAGGGTTTTTAGATACAGCTTACCTGAATTATAATTTTAAGGTTGTAGTAATGAGACCATAAAGTTTTGTGGTCCATTTATCCCTTCGTGTTGAAAATTAACCTTGCCTTCCAAATAAGTCTGTAAAAGTTATAGTCCTCTTGCTTACAAACACTATATAAATCATTTGTGGGATATTAAAAGCCTGGAAAAGAAATGGGATCTCATTTATATTTTTGCAGAAATGCTGTTTTGTTGGCACTGATGTGTGGGAATAGCTATTTATTTATTTAGACTTTAATTGGGAAACACAGAAGAATGCTTTCTAGGCCTTGGTGGAGACTTCTTCCATTTGTCAGGAGATGGAATTCGAACTATGGAAGTCTGGGAGTGATTTCCTGCTTGAACAACAGTTCAGGATCCCGCTTTTATCTCTATTCATCTGTAAACCTGAATGGGAACTCTATAGGTAACTGGAAGATGTGTTGTTCCTGTTCCTCAGTCCGAGAGAAGAAACAAGTCGGTCAAAGATTAAAGTAGAGTTTATTTTAAATAATTTGGAATACCTGTTTGTTTGCTCTGAGAAGCAAATTCTCATGTATTGCAGCAAAATTGATCATGTATTGCTTGGGAGCATCTGTGTGTGCAGAAGTGTAATATTTGGTGAGTACAGAAAGAAGGGAAAGATAATTCAGAACTATGAGACAACAGCATTTCTGCTTTGCAAAATGCTGAATGTTACTCTTCTGGAATGTTGTATTCTGTCTCTTCAATATATTGTTCATCTAGAATCCAGATTTCCAAGAGCAAAATAACTGAATCACTTAAAGTGCACTGTATATTAGCTCTTATAGTGGCTATTTTATTATAGCATTCCCATTATATCCATTATGCTTTAAGGTTCATTCTGGCTTATTTTAGGTTAAGCGATGGAAAACCTAACTGAAGTTCCAGTTAGATCTTCAGGCCAGAATGCAAAGGACCTGAGTTCTGGTTCCTTACCATTCCAAGTGGTCCACCCACCATTCAGCTCACATTACTTAGCAGTAGTTGGGTATAAACTGTGGTTTGAACTAATTAGAACCCATGATTTCCAACATATTTTATGACTCACTTTATTATTTTTTCCTTTAATTTTTCCTCTCATTATTTTATCTTCCATTTTTTTCTTCCCACACATTTTTCAACATGAATTATCATGGCTGCCCACAAATGTTGTAGATGCCCAAGTTTATCCCTGCTTGAATATATTTTTGGCCATTTGAAGTGATTGGGAGGAGAGCAGTTAGGAGTCATATACTATGAGGACAACTTATCTTTTCCTCATCCCAGCATCTCCTCTGTACAGATGCTGATCTGGAAGTCAGTACAATAGGCAGTTCGTAGCTGTATTTGGAAACTATATAAAATGTGATTTTCTGGCTTTGCAAATAAATCATCATCTAAGTAAACAAACCCTACTGTGTGGAATACAGCAAAAAAAAGGGGGAGGAGGGTCAGATTATCTCTCTCCTTAGTTATACTGGTTTTCTTCCTTACCTGCTGTTCTTCAGTAGAGAGGTGATGTTGCCATAGCATCCTCAATGACCTTCTATCTTGAACCTCATCACAAGCATAATGCATTAAAACATTAAAACATATTAAAACATCCCTCCTTGATTACATAAAAGCAAGTTCTTTTATTATAGCATTACAAGTAAGGATGTCCTGGTGACTGAATAGGGTACATTTCCAATTAAGCAGTATAATTTCACTGATGCTGAGAATTATCCCACATTTTTCTTGAGATAGTATGATGGTGGTCAAAGGCGGCTTTCTTGTAAGCAGTTGGCCATAATTTTGTATGAAGGCACACTTTATCATTTCTTTCTAATGGTTCCAGCTTGTTCAAACATTCATGTCAATTTGTTGCTTGAATCTCATGTTGGAAATATCCAGTATTTGTTTTGCCAAATGACATTAAAACATGATAATCTATGAATGTTAGCAAATTATCACCCTCTCATTTCCCAAAGTTATATATGGACTTGATTTCATTTAATTTAAATTGACTTCTTCTGAATCGATAGTCATGAAGCCCAGGGTCCCTGTTTTTGGGGGAGATGGGTGGTGATAAAATTTGAAAATAAATAAATAAAATAAATAAATAAAATGAATGTGTATCATTTTGTGGCAGCAGAACCATTCCTTGGAGTCATTTGGTCATCTGTTTATATAGGTCATGCACATTTTCAACCATGATAGCCAGATCAATAATATGTATATATGTTTACTGATTCTTGTCATTGAAGATCCTCAATATAGCTATTTAGATTTTCTCTTCTCTTGCTTTACCAAAATCTGGGTTACAGTATATTAGTTGTTTCTAACGTGTGAATGTCAGACGTAATTGTTTGCCTTGTTTTTCTCTGTTGCTCTTTGTTCAGCAAGTGCTTTTTTCTCTTTCTTTATAGCCTTTCCATGCCGATGGCTGGTGTGACACCATCAACAACCGAGCCTATTGTCAGTATGATGGTGGTGACTGTTGTTCCTCTACAGTTTCATCAAAGAAGGTAACTGAGCTGCTAGTTATCCATTCCAGAAAATGGATTTTATATACTTGCAGATAAGCCAAGAATTTTAGGTGCCAAAATGTGCCCAAAAAATCGGGTTTGGATTATCCATGAATATATACAGTAATACTTTTTTTAAGTACTTGCATTTCCCATATATATTTGCAGATAAGCCCATCTGCGGATGAGTCTACCCTTGAATTTTTAACCAAAATACCATGAAAAATGTGGGTCGGCTTATCTGTGGGTGGTGCATTTTTCATGGTATTTTAGTTAAAAATTCAAGGGTAGGCTCATCCACAGATGGGCTTATCTGCAAATATATACGGGAAATGCAAGTACTTAAAAAAAGTATTACTGTATATATTCACAGATAATCTGCAGCATATGCGGTAACTTAGATTTATAGGTAGTGTCCTGTCCTAGGACTTTTGTATATACATTGTATGCTACTTGGCCTCTTGTATAAAAATGCTGCATTAACACAGGTGAGGAATTAACCAAAGATGAAGGTTTTTGTTAAATTTGTTTGTTTTTTAAACAGTCATGGCAAGATCCTTCCTTTATAAATGTTGTACTTGATGTGACACAATAGTACCAGAAAGAGGAGATTTGTGTCATTTGCCAAAGAAATCCTCTCAAATGTACAAGGATGCTCAAACAATGGTCCTGAAGAAGCTGACTGTTAGTGTGGAAAGTATAGGCAGAATTCACAGGGTGTCTTTTTCAAGTCATACGACACATACAGCAAGGGCAGGGAACTCTCCAGAAAGAAAATACTGACTATTGGGGCAACACAAAGATACCAGCCCACAAAAGTGTTCTGGCTTTCCCTTAACTACTTCTTGTGATACTCTAGATCTTTTTTTAAGTGCAGCTCTTTCAAATACTGTTCGAATGAACTCCCATTTCATATAAGGCTGTGGATGAAGACAAATGGAGCTCCAGGTATATACAGATTACCTTTTCTGAGAACATTTATCATACTGGTGTGTTTCATCCTATGAGAAGTGCTTCATGAAGTGTGTTACAGATTTCATCAGTGCTTGGCAGAACAGAAGGACTGTGCATGCTTCACTAGATTTAAAAAGCCACCAAATCAAGAAGATGCAAGGTGGTGCACAGAATAAAAATCAGAATCAAAACACACAAAGAGAGAAATACCAATGCACTGAGGAAATATGCAAAAAAGAAAATTTCAACCATCATCATCATCATCATCATCAGTCAAGCAGGATCACAAATTGGCAGGGCTTCTGGCCTGTTTGAAAAAGCATGTTTCGAAAGCTTTTCTAAAGGAGAGTTGAGGGAACTACTTCAGCCCTTGCACAGGGCCGCAACTGGGGGTGGGTGGGCAAGCAGGGCATGTGCCCCAGGCGCCACGCTGGGGGAGTGCCAAAATGAGCGTTGGGGGGTACCAACATGGGCATGGAATCCAGGTTTGCCCTGGGTGACACAGACCCTAGTTGCGGCCCTGCCCTTGCACATGGCATTTCTCTGCTGATCATTAAAGCAACTTCTTTGTCATAATGCAACTCTTAAATCAGATTCAGGTTGAGTGGAAGCCTGGGGAAAAAAAGGTTGCTTTAGTGGATAACAGAGAGAACTATCATGCTTTTTAGCAAGTATATCTTGTTAGGCCTCCCACATTGAGCAGAACCTGTAAGCAGATCAAAAATTAGTTTCTGCTGATGAATAAAGGAATGAAACTATCTTAAGCCAGCATTGCAGGTGGAAACTGATTTGATTTTATTACATTTCAGATATATCAGTACTTTTTTTTTCTTGCTCTTAGGTTCCTGCTCTCTGTAAGATATTGGGTATCATCTTGGATAATTTGGGGGATGAATGACTGATAAATAGTTCTAGTATGTACCACCAATGCATATGAGCTGAGATGCTTTCAGTGAGTTAGGCCTCCATTCCCTAAATGCCACTGTTCTTCAAATCCTTTAGGTTGTTCTGTTTCCTAATGGCTGTGATCAGGATGAGTGCACCTGCCGGGATCCAGCAGCAGAAGAAAATCAATAGCAGCAGCAGCAGCAGCAGCAGCAGCAGCCGCCAGGACACATTGTGCTGCCAAGGCTCAAATTGGAGGAAATTATGAAGGCTTGGAGGAGAGAATAAACAAGAGAACAGCAAAGGCTTAAGAGAAGGATTCAGGAGAAGTCTGGTCAGCAAGGTCCTGCACTTGATGTGTAAGTGCATAAAGGAGAAAGGAAATTATGAGGAAAGAGGTAGAGAGAAGGAATGGAGAGCGAGCGAGCGAGCAAGGAAATGAATACCCTTACTACCTTTGGTCAACTTGTTTTCCATCCGAACTGAAACCCAATTTGGTGTTGTCAGCTCTACTGGCAAACTGGATCTAAACCAAGTCTCGACGCTACCTTCCTTGCATTGCTGCATCAATGGTTTGCCACCCAAACTGTGTCTTTGCTCTGACGTTTATCAGTATGCTCCCCTCTAGAGCTTGATTTAGCAAAGCGGGGAGGGAAATGTGATCTGTCTGCAAATATTTAAACATAATTTTATTACAAATCTATTTAATATTTTTATTTGCTGTTTAGTAAGCTAAAACATGCTGCTGTGAAATACCCTACGTTAGAAATGCGGGGTCATGTAATGAGCATTCCCCGAAATCCAGAAAATTCCAAGAGGTAGCTTATAAACATCCAAATTAAGCAGTAAATGCTTTTTTCCTAAATTCTATCACACTGGGCTGCAGAATTGAAGTCATGTGTGGGGATGCTCTTTTGGTCACCAGCTGCCTGCCCTCCTAGCACATAGAAACCATGCCTGCTTTTTTACTGGGCATCCATAAACACCCATCCCTCTATTTCCTAAGCAGCATTACGTAAAGCACAGAAATGGAGTAACAAGTAGTAAGCTAAAGAAATGGTAGGCATGAGATAAAAGAAAAGTAATTATAGCTCAGTGTATTTTAAACCCGCCCCATTTACTATCCCTCTCCATGCATTTCTACCCTTCCAAATCATCCTTACTTCTACTATGTCATACACCGCTTTATACTAGTTGGTTTTTTCAACTTCTCACCTCTCTCTTCTAGAGGATTTCATCTGCTCCATCCAACTTTTCTCCACCTTCCCCTTCCTTTTAACTCATTCACACCCTTTCTTCATGTATTTATTTTGCAATTAAATCCTTGTTCTCTTTATAAGACCACTTCAATGTATTGAGTCAGTCAATGTTTATTCAGCATCCATTCAGTCCTGACTCTGTCTCTTTACACAGACATTTCTAAAGCATCCCACTCAAGCTATGTTCTGCTTACTTTTACTTGGAGGTTTCTCTGAACTCTCACTGCTTTGTAAGAAAGAAGCATACTGCTAAACAAAACCACTTTTGCATTTGACAAGCATTCATTCCGCACAACAGACCAAATACTACCCATTACCTTTTGCCTAGCATTTTCGTCTCTTAAAATTTCTCTATCCATTTTCCCATCTTTAGTAAACATTATAGGGAGATACAAAAACCCGTTTACTTCCTCTAGTTTTTTTAGCATTTATGTATGAGTAACAGACATGCTCCAAACACAACTACCTTGATCTTTGATACATTGATTTTTAAATTCATACTATTCATTCTGTCAGCCTACCCATCTAACATTTGCTGCAAATCTTTCACTTATTGCCAACCAACACACATCAAGGATTCCTTATACAGTTATCCATAAACAGATTAAACAATCAATGAGACACCACCCTCTGTTTATTCTCACACATGCTTTACTTCCATCACCACTCTTACCACATTCAGCAATTTATTTTATTTATCAAATTTTATCACCGCCCATCTCCCCCCACAAGGAGGGACTCTGGGTGGTTTGAAAGTTGAAAGCAATCAACTTCCAACTCTATATTCATTCAAAACATCCGTAATTCAAATTTATTTACTTTATTATATACTTTCTCTAAATCAGCGAATGTATAATGTAGTTTATGTTTCATATTCATACATTTCTTAGTGACTTCCTAAGAAGCTAAAAACTGGTTACTTGCCCCTTGCCTGTCATAAAGCTGGATTGCTTGTTGTTGTGTCTCCTAGCCTTTCAATTAGAATTCTACCAAACATGTTCCCAAGTACACTTAACAAACTAATCCCATTACAGTGTGTTATTCAATCTTGCCATCTTTCCTTGAAGAGGAATATTAACAACATTCTTCCAATTATCAGACTCAGATGCAACCTTCCCATTAAATGAGGCAGACATTCTGCAAGCAAACTACATTTATATTTTAAGATTTATATGATCTACACCTGCAATTTTACCATTTCTCAACATTCTTAGAGTATTTATGATAGCCTTTTCATCATTTCTGCACACCAAGCAGTTCGAAAACATGCAAATGTGAGTAGATTAATTGGTACCGCTTCGGCGGGAAGGTAACGGCGTTCCGTGAGTCATGCTGGCCACATGACCCGGAAATGTCCTATGGACAACGCCGGCTCCAAGGCTTTGAAACGGAGATGAGCACCGCCCCCTAGAGTCGGACTCGACTGGACTTTACGTCAAGGGAAACCTTTACCTTTACCTTTCATCATTTCCCCCCCTTGGACACTAGTATTTATAGTATTTATATATATATAATTTTTATTAAGAATTTTGATTATAATAATAAAATCTAATACAAACTAAACTTAAAGAAAAGCGAATAGGAAGGAGTAAAAAGTGCAAGAAAAAAAGAGAAGGAAGGAAGAAAAAGAAAAAATAAGTATAAAGAAAGAGAAAAAAAAAATAAAGAAATGACTTCCAACCTTCATCACAACAGGTATAAACCAATTTAGTAACTCTTCACCCCCTCTAAGGATACATTTATCTCTTCATCCCATACCCCATCTTTTATCTATAAATAAATCCATAAAACACCATCTTTTCAGTCCTGGTGTCAGCAGAAAGTCCATAAAGGGTTACCAGAAGTAACAACATACCTTGTTTTAACCTTGAACAGATAAACAAACTTTATATTCCTTCCTTTGACTTCTAATAGTCTTAGTCTTTAGTTCATTGAAATATTGTCATAGGATTTGATTTCTCTTCATTTCTTCTTGTCCTGTCGTACAGAGTTCTTCAAGGCTTTAACAAGCCTCTTTTGTAAATCCAGTAGGAAAAAATTATCCAGGTCACTCTCTTGGTTTGTCATTTGTATTTCCCTTTGAAATTTTAAACCTCAGCCAGTTTCTTTTGTAGATCAAGTGAAACATCCTTTTCTAAGTCATTCTCTTGGCCTGTCAGTTGTAAATCCACTTTCGATACCATCTTTATCTTCTACATCTGACATTTCTTCAGTAACATCTTTTGGACATAATCTATCCATAGAAACAGATGTTGTTACTAACATCGTTGATATTGAGGCTACTATTTTTTGATTCCATTCTTCAAAAGTCTCCTTTAGCATTTTCATTGTTCTAATGCTTTACAACATTTTACAGGCTTGTAAATTACCTAAAAAACTTTAGTTCCCAGTTTTTTAAATCATGAAATTGCTTATCTTCGTTTTGTCTTGTGCAAACCAGAACAGAATCTATTTCCCATGAGAAGCTATTTGTTCTTTATAATTAATTCCAAAATCTTATTGTAATAGTTTCAATATTCAAATTTTATCTGGATCCTTGGTCTGTTTATAACAAAATCTTACTAAGCTGATTGCTGTTTATTTCAGATTCTTTAAATTCTTAAGCTTATGATTAAATTTTTCTTTCATCCAGGATTGAAAGCAGACCCACCCGGCATTTTCAAACTTGTTGCTCCAAAGGTCTCTAATAGCTTGAAAGTAGTTAATGAGCAATTTCTGAGTGATTACAAAGTGAGGTTTGTGAACTTACTGTCTTTTAAAAGTCTCCACCGCAGTTGCGAGGAAGATGACTACTTCTTTTGTCTCCTGGTGCTCAAACCTGCAGAAAACCGCTGTCCTATGGTCTCTCCTCATGAGGACCAGCCAACTGGAGCAGATGTGGGTGATCTCCCATTGTCTCCTTATCTGGAGAGGTTCCGAGGAACCGGTCTACTCACCGGTTCCTTGGTCTTTGCCACAGTTGTCAGCTGCACTTTCACAGAGCCATCTTCAGTTTGCCATACCTCCCCCAGAGGTCTGGACACTGACATTTATAGTATTAATTTCATTTCTATTCTCCAAGATATCACTGTCATTCTCCTACAAATATCTCTAGCCCTTCCAGCTTTTGCTTCAGCTTCAGCCCAAAATTGCTCTGTGTTTATTCTGCCTCTTTTAATTTTACTATTCCTTGCTCTTTTTTTCCCCCTATACACATATTATACAGTATTTTTCATCCAATTTTTTTGCAGCATAAATTCTTTTATGTGTTTTTTGTTTGCCTTTCTCACTTCTTCATTTAGCATTCTTTTTCATAATTTCCATTAGCATAACTCCACACACTTTTGTGGCACTCTGTAATGTAATTCTTTTCTCTTGGTTTCCACCAGCTTCCACATCTTCTTTTTATGTCCATTTCCATTCATACTGTTTGGAGAGGCATCTGCCTGTCAATACTTTTCAAACAGAACTTGTAGTTCCTCTTCTTGCAAGTCAGAAAAGGAAAGGATAAAAGACAGAGTTGTTTACTAATTCTCTTTTAGCCAACTTTGTACTTTGGTGTACAAAGATTGTATGTCTTCAGGGAATAACATCCTGAAGAGATACAATTCAGGAAAAGTGTTACCACTTGATTCTGCTCATTGTATATACTGGCCACATCATGGGTATTTAATGTATGCCTCCACATCTTCCTTCAAACTCAAGATGTATATAATGCCTATAAAGGAAACTTGACATCAAAACTCAGAAATCAGAAGTTCAGCTATCTTTACTATAACATCACAATATATAAAAAACAAAACAAAACAAAAAGCAGTTCTTAACAATTAGTGTATCAGTGACTAACCTACTTTCCCAATCCATGTTTTATCTATTTAAATCCAGAAAGACAACTTGTTGAAAGCTTTCTGAATAATCACTACTGATAGGCATCACTAGGCATGCGTAGATCAGATACTGTCCAGGACATGTAATAATCTACTTCATGATGCAGAATTCTAGTGGGGTAATTTTCGTGATTTTTTAAAAAAAACATATTTTAAATTTAAAAATCCATAGCAAAATTTATCATGCATCCCTTGAGTCTGATACCTTAATTCCCTCATTTTGGTCCTCTTCATCTGAGGATGGCCATGACATTTGTAGAGATAATAGGGTAAGCTAATTTCTTTCTGGCCCATCTTCAATTTTTGAAGAAGTTTGAATGCTAGATGGACTTAGCATATGAAGATTGTTAGTATTGCTGTGGATCTGCTGGGTGCAAAATGCATACCCAGGAGGATCCATAGTGCAATTATTTTGTATTCCTATTAACCCCAGTATGATACTTTAAAAATCCAGAAGAATACTATTTACTTAACATAGTTTAATGGGTTAAAGGATCTGAACACACTGAGATAGTTCACCACCCAGAAAGTTATATGTGGCTTGTGACCTTCTGTTAGGGTTCACAAGCAAATTGGGGGGGGTGTGCAAAATGGGTAGAGCATGCACATACAAAGCAGGAGTGATGCTAGGACTTGCTACTTCTCTGCCTGGATAAGCCAACAGTTGCCTTATCCAAGCACACTACATTTGGGGACTCAAACAGGGAGAGAAACTGCTCAAAGTTATCTGCAGCTGGAGTCAGTGTTAATTTAAGAAATTCATCAATTTATGTCATCTCTTATTTGACCCAGAAATTCATATACTGTATCTAAGTAGAAACAGGTATTTGAAAGGTAATTGCACTGTTGGCTAATGTGGAATCAGTTCTACTGCCTGGATTTGTGTTCACTAATATGGATTAAAATCAGTACATATATAAAGGGAGACATAGGTAGAAAGCTGTTTAAGAGGCAGAGAAGCATTGAGGGCTAGTCCAGCAAGATCTGTAGACCTTCTAGGACTACAAAAACATGTCACCATTTGTTTGTGGTATGTGCACTGGAGCTTGGCCACCACAGCACACATTTTTAATTGGGGAATTTCCCACCCCCTTCCCCAAATCAGGCTTTTATGTCCTTTTTTTAAAAAAAAGAAAAAAGGAATATACATTTTTCAGATTAAAATTTTAAGGAGGTATGTCTTCATTTATTGGTTATGTATGGATAAAGCGAATATTTTTAGGAATATATTTGTATTCTTTCCAGAGGGTGAAACTTAATTGAGTGGGATGGTGATTTCCACAGCAGCACAACCCTTTTTATTGACTTTTGTGTCTCACTCAAAATTGTCCTGAGAAACAAGATTGTCTCTACATCAGCACGTAATGTTTTCTAATCCTTGTAATGGGAACAGAAGGAAAAGCAACGCCTGTTTGCTTTTAATGTGTTGGCACAACAGAAGAAGATACTATGGGGGTGAATCCAGAGGAAGGCTTAGTCTCCTCTTCCCTATGCATGCTGCTTGTCATGCTGTTCTAGATGATTCCCTAGCCATCCGAAGCGGTCTTTTAGGAAACACTGGGGGCTGCCCAATAACGAACAAGTGCAAAGATCGTCTTGGTGCCTGTTAAGCATTACTCTAGTTTAACCCGTAGTGGTAGAGACACTCTTAAGGATTGGTCACAAGAACTTGGTTGTGTTTTCTGTTATTTGGGGGAAGATACAATCTGTACTCCCAGCTGCTGTGTCTTTCACACTCAGTCACGTCATATGATACTTCCTGAGTTTCTGAAATTCAGCTCCAAGCCTTACAGCAATCAAATGTGTAAATTTCACTGATTGGCAGCCTTTCACCCACTGACTGGGTGGTTTCCCCATTTGCTTAAAACACCATTAAACTAGCTAATTTTCTCAAGTTAAGTGCTGAAGAGTTGTACTTCTGTGAATATAGCATTGGGAATGAAGATTATTACATTCCTCCACTAGAGCTGATTAAAGATATCTGTTGTGGTCATTTTAGTGAATCACTCGTTTTTACAGTATGGGAATATGAGATTGCATTTAGCTACATGGCACATCATGTCCCTTTTTGGAAGGACAGCTTTATTCACAGTCAAGGCTGCTGCTATTTTTTGTTTTGTATTTGATAATTATTTTTTATAAAAATCTATAAAATTAAATAATCTACTGATCCATCTGTGTCTTTCTCCATATTCTTATCTCTGATGTGAAATGAACAGTATTTCCAAGAAAGAAAATCCATCTCAGCATGACTTCTCTGGGACAGTAATCTGGTGAAAAAGAATTTATACATATCAATATGTTGTCCCTGAAGCTAAATATAAACCTGCTGGGCTGCAGACTTGCCTTTGCTAGCGAAAGAAATAGTTCAGTTGCTGACTTGCATTTCAGTGCCTTGGAATTAACATATGGAAGTTCTTGGAGATCCAAAGTATGGAGTTTCACATGGGGAGATAAATTTGTTCCCAGCAAGAACCAAGGAAGAAAAGCCCAGAATAATGCAAAGAAGCTGCCTTAAATAGTCAGCCCAAAATCAAATGTTCATTTACAATGCCCAGACTGATATCATGCTCCATTACACACAGACAAAATCATACAGCGTATAATATTTCTTTCTCCTCTTTTCACTTTAATGCTTAATACCAGATAAAGAATTTTGCTGGAAATGGTGCAATATTAAATGACCCTCAGACGCTGAAGCCCAACGTTACACATGCTGTCGAGATGTGCTATTTGTCCTGTTAGGATCGCTGTGGGAATACCGGGCTTAGCCAGAATCCTTCTCTATCCATGTTTTCACAATTTGCCTTGTGCAGCGATAAGAGTGCCTTTCTAAAGTGCATGCTTACCCTACCCTACAACACACCATACCATAAATTTGTAGTGGATGACCTGCCCCATGGATGTTGTAGCTGTTGCCCAAAAGACCCTGGGAAGGGTAGCTGCAAATTACAGCATGAACAACTTGGAGATCTACCAATGCCTTGGACTAATCACAACTATAACCAGCACTCGATGCCACCTTGTGAACATTACAATTCTGATAAGGTCAGTGCTACGAGCCCAATGTTTACATTAGGATTGTAGATGGCACCTTGTTGTTAGGTGTGTTCAGTCTTAATACTTAACAGCAATTCAGGACTATGGGACCTGAAATTGTGATTTTCCCATCAGTTGTAATTCAAATGTTTACTTACTTTCTCCTGTTGGTTGAGAAAATTGTACATATGTTATACAGGAGGCTGCTTGATACCTGCTTATTTCAAGGAGCGTAACATATTGAGGTAATCTAATCACGCTGGCTTAATTTCTAAAAGCATCACATTGCAAACCTATTTATGTCCTATGGAGTCAGTATCACCATTCTAGAATCTTCACCAAAGCTAAAAGAGAAAAACAGGCTACATCTGTACCTGATTCTCCAGGTGGTGATCTACCCAGTCATTTCATGCCCTTGCATTGGCATCTTTAAAATGTGCTAGAGCTTAGCTGTTTTTTGATCCTGGGAGTGTTCTCTTCCGGGTAAAGGCATTATCACCATTTATCTCCATTCCTTCAGACCACCACCACGACACTTCTCATAACACCTTTGCCAGGAGGAGAAGAAATGCTGAGGGACTGTGTACTGAGCTGTGAGGTGAAAAATAATACCCTGAAGAGCTGCTGATTACAAGGAGTGTGTCTGGGGAGCTGCTGAGGATGAAGGGGTGGCTGCTTCCTGCTGAATATGCAGAAATTGTAAGAGAAATATAAAGCAGCTCACAGAGTTTGAACTAACAGAAGTTTGGCAGGGGAGTTGAAGGGGGAGTTCTTAACAATTTTCCCCCTTATATCAATAGTTGGTTATTGGCTAAGGTAGAGTCCTGTAAAATACACAAGAATAAAGAAAAGCCTTCTTTGGTGCTCTAAAAATAAAAGTTGAAGATGAATGGACCAGGGTCTGCAATTGCTTGCAGCATGTTTGTTTTCTTGCCTTAAAACCTGACACATATTTGCAGCAAATGCTAACTTATAGCAGTTTTTGAAGAAAGAGTTAGAAACAGCAAGTGGCTACTTCTGCTGGGACAGGACAAGGATTTATCAGCTTAAAGAAAGGAGGCCCTAGACAGTGGAAGCAACTCTCCCCAAGACAGACAGACAGACAGACAGACAGAGGAGCAAGCTCAATGCACGATAGTGAGATCCAGAAGCAAGAGATGTAGAAGATATTCTGTTCTGTTGGAACTCAAGAGAGAGTTTTCAGGCACTTTCAGATGAAAAAGGCTCTGAACCTTTGGAGGAAGAAGAGGGACTGCAGAATGGTAGACAGGAGGCTGGATCCCTAAAGGGCAGAAAGGAAGCAATTATGCCATATCTGAAGTCTTGGTAATTGGTGATTTGGTATTAGAAGGCACTGAAGTTAAGCTCTGTGGACCAGAACGGTTGGCTCAAGGAGCATTCTGTCTGCAAGTATCAAGGACGTGAAACCAGAGAGAGCAAGCTTTTGAGACTTATTAACACACTAACATTTTTCTGTTCCTGATGATAGATACAAAGACAAATGGTGCTCCAAAGAGCAATTAGAATAATGTCAACCAGATTTTGAAAATCCTAGGAAGATAGATAGAGAGATAAGCTTTATTACAGCAGCCATTTCAGAAAGAAACCCAAAGCCCTGGGGGCTGGATGGCATTCTAATCTGTCCGTGGAAGAGGACCCGAAAGGGAGAGAAGAAGAGCGCAAATTGAGAGACTGCTATGCAAATTATATGGATAGGAGAGACTTGGTCTCTGGACTGATGGTCTGAGTTATCAAAAGGGGGAATTACTGGTACCAGATGGGGAGCACTTCACATTAAAAATGTATTTGGCCAAAGCCTGGTAAGATGGATTGGGAGGGCAATTTAAACCGAATCCAGTGAGGGATGGAAATGGAAACTCTGAAGGACTCAGATAAACACTTGTGTACTGTAGAAAGTGAAAGTGTTGCTGAAATGGGGCTTCTTAAACCACTCAAAGAAAAAATCAGTACATTGGTTCATAATGTACATAGCCTTCATTGTCTATATACTGATCCCCAGAGTATGGGAAACAAGATGCACTTGAGGTCTAAGTACAGAATGGCAAACAAGTATAAAAGAGCCGATCCTGATGCTTGGAATACAGCAGTTTAAAGAATCATTTGTTCAAAAGGAACAGAAGCAAGCGAAAGGGAGAAAGAGTGCACTGTGGGTTAAAAATACCTAATCATGCTCAGAGAACCAAATTAATTTACTAGGCAATGCTGCAGAGAGCATCAGGATTAAAGTAACTTTTTCTATTTTTGTCCGTTCAACCATGTCCAATTCTTGGAGACTGCCTGGACAAGTCCCTGCAGTGTCCTTGGCAAGGTTTTTCGGAAGTGGTTTGCCATGGCCTTCTTCCTAAGGCTGAGAAAGTATGACTGGCCCAAGGTCACCCGGCTGGCTTTGTGCCTAAGGCGGGACTAGAACTCACAGCCTTCCGGTTTCTAGCCTGATGCCTTAACCACGATGCCAAACTGGCTCTCTGAAAGTAATTTTAGGAACAAATAAAAGCAGTATGGTGGTGCCTCCAATTAAGGAGGAGATGCAGCTGCTTTCCAAAAGTAAATTGCAGATCTTTCAAAGAGGCATAAAAGTATAGTAATAACTTAAATCCTGCCATTTGTTAAGATTCAATCTGTGCCAAGCATGGTCTTTCCAGAAAATGTCTGACATTTCACCGACAAATTTATCTTTCAGAGGGTTGAAGATCAGCTATCCTTGATTTGATCCTAATCAAAGGGGAAGAAGTAAGGAGGTAAAATAGTAACATTGGGGGGAAAGTGACCATGTAATGCTAAAATTCTTGATTTTAAGGGAAGCCAAAATTGAGCACAGTCAAACATTTAACTTACTACTTTAAAGAAGTATATTTCAGTAATGGTAGAGCATAGGATCCCCTCGCAGGAAATCTAAAGGAGATCAAAATTAGGCAGAGAAGAGGGTGGAGGTTGAATTCTGACCATGGATAACCCCCCAACAGCTCAAAATGGGTGGTAAGTTTTGGAAGTGGAGAATTATTTCAAACTCCTGAGTACACATTTCTTCCTAATAGTAACTGGTCTATATAAAAAATGCAGAGACTTCCCTTTGCAAGCTCAGATGAGGTTGCAGAGTTTCAAAGCAAAAGAAGCTACAATTTTTTAGGGGGGGCGGGGGAAGAGGGAAATGACATCAATTGGTGTGAAAAGATAAACAGACATTGTAATTTCTCAATCTCACAAATTACTAACAGTGCCATTTAATATTCAGTTAGATGGTCATCTGAATTTTACAGAGTGTAACAATTACTGTTCTGAAATCTTTTAAAGAATAACAATAATACTGCTGTTTCAAAACACTGTTGCCAACTGCACCCATTACTGAAGAGTAGCAAAACTGTGTGTTAGAATTCAAGCATCAAAAAAGTGGGAATTGTAGTAAATTTGGGGAGGGTGTGAAACTGATCATATTGACCACACAACAAGTAAAAGATAACTATGCTAATACACAGTACAAAATCTTGAAAGAATAATAGGAAAAGTTCAGTTTGATTCTATCCTTTCATCCTACAATAATAAAAATATGGCCAAATGAAGGGCTTTTAAAACTGGTTCAATAACAGAACAATCCAATGCATTTCTACATTTGTAGGTCAGTATCCTAAATGTCCCCTTTATTTCACAACACTGTAATTATAAGTACATTAATATTTGGAACAAAATCTTGTCCAGAACATGTAAGTACATTAATATTGGGAACAAAATCTTTTTGTCCAGAAGTTTCAAGATTCAGGAAGATTCCTGAAATCCTCTTAGATACCCAATTTATTTAGGTAGCAATTACTTTACTTTTTCATACATGTCCAGTGGCCCAAGCTAAGGGATATGGTTCCAAAATATAGCAACATATCCAAGCTGGTGAAGCCCACACCTGTCAATTGGAATGATAGTTTGAGAAAGCACTGAGCCTTTCTTCCTCCTTTTTCCTCAGGTAGAGAAGGCAAAGTTAGGCCAAGGATCTCTTGTTTATAGGATAACTGAGCATAATTGCTTTGACTTGGAACAATCTGCAGCAAGTGGCACTATTAAAAAACAAAAACAAAACTACTACCCAGAACAGAGTGAAGCAAAATTGCAAAAGAACATGATTGAATTTTTGTTTTCATTAAAAGTACTTTCAAATTCTTATTAAATAAAATGCAGATTTTTTTTACAATATTGTGACTTCAACATTGTAGTGCATTACTGTAGAAATCTAGCGGTGCCTGCAAAATTAGTATATGCATTTGTGTGTCTGGGTGTGCCTGAATGTATAAAAACAAGGGAAACATTCCAGTAATTCAAACATGGAACCTGCATGCAGAAAAGAAGATAAGAACTCTGCAGCAAGGAAATCCTAAACTGAAATATGAGCCAAATTAAGAGGAAAATATTTCTCAGTATAGCCAAATGGCTATAGCATTTTGGGAGCCAGGATTTGGATAGCGGATGCAAAAAGGAAGCAGCGCTGGCAAAAGAAAAGTACAAGACATGGAGTTTGGAAGGAGGAAAGGCTTTTCTATTTAAAAGAGTTCTACATGCACATGAGTCACAGGTTTGGGTTACCATGTATAGCAGATTATTTGCTTATTTGCTTTCCCAACTCAGCGCTCTCCAGATGCATTGGTGGGATGAAGCAATAAGCATCTGCATCATCTAAAAACCACCATCCCCTTTCCCCTGTGCAACCATCAGAAAATTTTATTCATCAGAAACATTGTGATTTAAAACATGTCTCATTGAGTAAGGCTTCTTTAAGTGTGTAAACAGCTCTATTTGAAATATTCAGTAGGGACAAGCTATTTGTTCTTATATTGAGAGCATTCAGCAGGAGACCCATTACCAGTATTTTTGACATATAAAAAGTGAATATTGTAAGGGCTAAATTTTTGTTTTTATCCTCCCTTGCTTATTGTACATCTCAACAAGACAGCGTAGCGCAAAGAGGGCAACTACTGTCTTTGTTAGGCTGCAGGTAATGGGTTCAGTATGCTCCCTTTGCATCCAGAATGGCAGCCACAGAAGCAAGCAAAGGATTGCCTCCTGATGATTTTTAGTGACTAGTCTCCCAGCATTACTTTCCATAGGAGGAAACCGACATTTCCTCTTAAGCATGGATGTTGCTACCTCACTAGCCCTACAAATGGAGCCAAATTAGATAGGAGGGCTATGCACACTTGAAAATGGTCAAGAAACCATGCTTTGGATCTAATGCAAGCACAGCATTTATCTACTATTCATTAAATCAGCCAGACATTTTTTAGGCTTCTACATGAGCTTGAAAAAGAGATGCCATGACTGGTTGTTTTTAATGAAGAGCACCTGTGGGAAGTCACAACCACAAATGGGTGCACAGTAAGGCAGTGTTTCTCAATCTCAGCAACTTTAAGATATTAAACATGCTGGGAATTCTGGGAGTTGAAGTCCACACATCTTAAAGTTGCTGAGATACACTGCAGTAGGGAATAGGCACATCCCTTTTTTTTCCTGCTAAAATTGCCTCTAATCCCAGGGTCCTTTAATAAACTAACAATTTAATAAGGAAGGCTTTAAAAATGCACGATTTTCTCAGAACATGTTCTGCAATGTATTCCAGAGTAGACTTTGTTACATCGTAGAAGTACATTCAGACACCTGAAATCTGAAAGTATCCTTGGGACCAGGCAAATATTGTTTGGTAGAACATATATGTACATAACTACCAAGTTTCCAAGTATTTTGAAAGAAGCATTAGATTTTGATGGAATGAGGGGAAATCAAAGCTGTCAGATGTTTGAGGTCCCCTCATTCCTATCAGAGCCATAACAAGAGTGTGTTGCCTTTTTTAGTGCTGAAATCTTGGCTTACTTGATTGGAGCTCTCATTTTTTGGGGTTTCTTTCGTTACCAGTGGCAAATGAAAAATTGCTGAGCTGAATTTAGCCATGCCTCATCTTACTGATTCTAGCTATGTTCCTGAAGATCATTATTACCTGGTGCCGATAAAGGTTTCTCCAGCTCATAATTTCCCTGAGAAGTTCTTGGCTCAGAATATTTGCAGAGTATATACAGGGCAACAAGAAACCCTTAGAACTGGACAGGTAGGTTACTAGGATAACTGGATATGCTGCAAGGATATTAATCCTACTGGACACTGTCTGGGCTCTAAGGCTTCCTGTTACCATCTCCTTTGTGAGCATGTTCAGCAATACCCAATGCCCCACCATTTGGATGGCAGAGAAGCCTGCTTTAAATGACTCTTGAGGAGGTGAGAGAAGCATTTGGCCACCGCAGCCAACCATAGGTGAAGCTCTTCAGCAAATCACAGTCCCCCTCAGCCAACTGTTTTCTGGCTCAGCAGTATCATCTGCAAAGAATTTTACCAGATATTCATATATTTTGGATATTATATATCCAATTATATATCCCGGTAACTAAATGCTGAATGTGCAGAAACTGATTGAAACTGCATAATCCAGAATGCAAAGCCTTGTTCCAAATGCAGCAACCCTATAAGATGAGTTGCTTCTAAAAGAAAATGAAGAGTTTCTCTCTTCCTACCCTATAACCATGGATGATCATCCACCTTGCCCTCCATATACAATCAGCCTTTCTTCCCACTTCATGTTATTGCACTGTTTGCAACCAAGTCTTAATAACTACTAGTATAGGCTGAATGGCCGTGTGTTAAGTTATTCCAAATTTTGTTTTAAAGTTTGCATCTAATAGCTCAAATATAAATGATAGGTTTCCCTATCAAATAATTTCAGCTTCTGTACTTTATTTTATTTGCATTTCCTAGTGGCAAAATTGAGTTTTGTTACACACCAGATGCTCTGATTTTAGTTTTGTCTGGCGCATTTGAAGCTATGGAAGCTCCTAAATTATGTTGTGGAATATGCCATTCGGCATCTTTGTGATCTTTCATCAACTTGTAATGTGTCTCAGTGAGGCACATCCAAATGGGGACTGCAAGGGGAGATGCTCCAGCTACCCTAGCAAGGTATTCAAGAGTGACATAACAAAGGAATGGCTGCTATAAAAGGAGATGAGGCAGACATCACATAAAGGAATTTTTCTCTGGAAGATACTTAGTTAATTCATTCTATGTATTTTATCCTTTCCTCTGAGCATGCTTTCATTCTTCTTCCTGTTGCTGATTTGTTTAGATCCCCAAAGAGATTCCTTATTTTGTTAGCTTTGGTTATTCTGTTCTATTTCATGCGAGTCTGTGTGTGTCCTTGTGTCAATGGTGTATGTGTGTGGAACAGGCTGCTGTTCTAGGAGTATTTTCTCGGTGAACCACACACATGCAGTGATACCTTGACACACAAGGCTAAGGAACATCTTGGCAAAATGAGCAGAGCAATTCCCCCATTCCAAAGAGGACATCTCCCATAACCACCACCACACTAGATATCACATCACTTGCAAATGTGGGAAAGCTTTGCACCATGTGAAATCAGCGAAGCCAACAGAAACAACGTGATCTCTCTGTCTAAGCAACACTGTCATTAGAGATCTATCTGGTGTTTGAATATCCATGTAAAAACCCCAACAACCTGCTCCTATAAACTCCCTGTCTTCCACAATGCTGAGGAAGTTCTTTTGATGTCTTTCCATGAGCCTGCTCAGTTGTCTTTGTCTCCATAGTCATTGTAAAGAACACTCAGCATCTGCTCCTCACAAGTTTTCTTCAGGTCACGACTCAGCTCCAGCCAATTGAATCCATATGGCTTGATCTCACTGTAGCGGCAGGCAAGGAATTTGAGTGTTGTACGCTGAAGACTGATTTTGGGCTCTTGTAAAAGACTGTGGCACCAGGTACTTAGATCCCCAAGCTGGGAGAGGATAAGCCCAGCTTTTCTGCAGAAAAGAAGCAATGGAAGGGTAGTGGGTTTGGATATGACATGTCAGATAGAGATAAGTTATGATGAGAATCATGGACAAGAGATACTGAGGGGACACCCAAGCTCTTGCTTGAACTCTGGCTCTTCAATGACACTTATGCAGTAGCTGCACGGGACTGCACAAATCCAGCCAGCTGCTAGATGGCAGCCAAGAGAGACAGACAATTCTAGCACTTTTCAGCCATCTAGTGGTTGATAGGCTGGTGGGACAATACTTTGGCAAAAAGAAGGCAGAGCACCAGGGAGTAAAAGCACTGTCCAGAAACACATTTTGTAGGGTGGTTGGTGGCACCTTTTCCTGTACTTGGTGATATTGGTCAGGATAGGAATTTCAGCTGGGAAGATCACCAATTGTTGCCGTTACAGGGTTGCATGCTAGAGCTGTATGAACAGTGGCACAACAAGGCCCAATTCCAGAGGCACATGATTCATGCCAATATAGTTTCCTCCCAACTCTGGAGGAAAACATGACAAAGTGGCTACATAGATGAGCCCCATATGTAGATTAGGGCTCATTTATATTCATGTCTTTGCTCCAGTTGCATTTAGAATAAGGGTGGAGATAAATTTCCATCTGAAACAAAACCCAGTTTATCCTAGATTGTTGCAAGAGCTACAGAGAGGGAAATTCCATAACAATCACCTTTATTTTGCAAAGAATAACAGGAAGAGATATACAGTTTCAGATCCTTGCCTGCTCCCTGAGTTTGACCCTGAAAGAGTTTAAATCTGTTTTGAGATTTCATTTTCTGCAACATAAACACTGAGTTCTTTGGTGTCACAACAATTCAATTAACTGAAGCAATACAAAAACCTGTGAATCTGCTTGACCAAAGGCAAAAGTGCAATGGGTATGTGCTTCATGAACAAGATTTTCTCTCACAGCACTGGGGAGGAAGGGAATGTCTGTCTCCAGCTGGAGGGACTATGTAATTGTTTGAAAGAGAAAAAGGTTTGTAAAGAGTGGAACAGTGATCCACTCTCCTAGTTGAGCAAGAATTTGCAAGTGATTTGCCCTGGCAGTCACAAAGCCTGATGACCTGCCTAGAAGTAGAGGACCCAACATCTGATTTCTAAGTTTTATCATGATCCTTTAGAGACTGCAAGAACTGGTAAAATCGTCTCTTTTGAATGGTCCTAACTGCTTAATATCTCATTATCATTTGCCTCATAGCTAGGCAACCTGAGGTCACAGGGCTGCTGTGCAGTCCTCTTGGTAGTGCTTTGGAAATGGTCTCCTACAGCCTTTTTTGCCTGTGATGCTGCACATGAGCCAAGTCTCCTTAGAATGGCACATGAGATCAACATAAATCTGAATGCACTCACTTTGACAATAATGCAATTACTTGCTCCAGACTCCAGTACAAACTTCAGAAATATGCTGAAACAGTTGGAGGGAGGGAAGGAAGGAACATCTTACCGAGGTCCCAGTTCATCCTCACAGCGCCAAGTGAACTCCCCAAAGCTCTCATAGTGCTGGTTGTAGTGATAGAGGACCCGGTGAAGACTTGGGGAGCCCAAGTCCAGTAAGGTATTGTAGGCTGTTTGCTGCTCTTTTCCACTAGTGTAGCCATTAAAGAGGTTGTAGATCTTATCAGCTATTTCTGGATTGGAAAAAAAGGGTGGATAAAATATGGATGTGCATGGTTCCTGTAGAGTACAGCAAGTATTAGCAAACATTTTAAAAATGTTTCTAGCTAATAAATGAGAAGCATTTCCTAACACCTGAGTGAGGCTAGGTGAGGCAATCACTTTGTCTATTCATGCAAGGGTGAAGGGAGAACCTTCACCCTTGAATGGTTCTTGATCTGCATTATAGCCCAATTTCATAACTTAATGTACCAGCATATGTTGTGGCAAGTTGAACAGTAGATGAACTCTTAGACTTCTCCTAGCTGAACTATGTTTTTCAGAGCCTAACAATTAATGCATAATCAATTTGCAGCCTAACTGTTCCCAAGGCATCTGCTTCATCAGAATTTACTTTTGGGCCCTAATATAGCCAATTGCTGACCTTAAGATTCAGAGAGAAGACTCCTAGAAGTTGCACTGAGGTTGGAAAATCCATAGGGCAAATAGATAGAATTAAAGAAAGTGACAGGCAGAAGCCAAACTGTCACTGAAGAGGTAAATATAAGTCTGGCCAATAGCAGTTCAACATGCAGAAACCTACAGGAAAAAAAACAGATAACTGGAAAAGGATAACAAAGAAAAATCCTAGATAAATGATTTACTCAGATGTCCTGGCTTCATGTTCATGTCAGGGATCATATGATCTTTTACATTATGGACAAAAGTCTGAAAGGGATCACGTGTCTTCTGTGGAAGGGATGTGAAGTTCCTTCCAGCACTTTCAAGTGTCCAAACCTGGACTTCACCATGTTCTTGAATAATGCATAGTCATCCATTTCACCCCAAGCAATTTTGCAGGCCACTGACAACAGGTAACTAATTAAATATGGTCTATGACCTTGCTCCATCTTGTAGTTGTGATAAGACTTTTCAAAACTGTTCAGGAAGTAGTCAGGAACTTCAACCTTCCTATATTCTGGAACTTATACTTTTCCACAGGAAATGCTGGGCATTTGGGATTGACTGCCATGGAACATTCCCTGCTCTTCAACTTGAAAAGCAAGCAGCTTGTCCTCTTCCTCCAGCTCATATTTTTAATCTTTCTACTTGCTTCATCTCACACACTGAGATTCCAGGGAAGATGCCAGGTAAAGGCATCTTTTTGGAAAACAGATGATATCAGCAGCTACTAAGCAGCTCTACTAAACAGGAAGGTAGTCCAGGGTGGGTAAACTCAGAGAGCTTCTGAAAGAGTTGGTTTGAGACCTCTAAGTTTCAGCCTATGGTCCTCAGCTGCTATGAATGGTGAAACACTGAAAGGAAATGGCTGGAGGCATTCTAACAGGCTGTAATGGTTGCCTATTCTAAAACACTACCAGACTCATGAGCAGGAATTCAAAGATATCTGATTTATTAAAGAATAGTATGCAGGATCACAGAGAAAGCTGAGAATGATAAAAGCACGCCAAATGCAAACTAAAAACCCTCAGTGTAAATGAGATCCCTCCCCCTGTAGAATCTTCCCAAGTTCACAATCCCAGGTGCTCCTAATGGTTTCTGATGGTCTGTGGGAAAAGGCCTTGAACAGAGAACATAACCCAAACACATTCCATTGTAATGAACACAGATACAGAGCTTGGTACAAGGTTTCACAGCAGCTCCCTCCCAAACAGAAATGCGCATCAGCGCCATGGCATGTGAAACGTTACAATGTATACTATACATTGAAACAGTGAACATGACACAGGCAAAATTGGCATGTATTCTACAATATAACACAGGGTCAACCAAAAGGCTAGAATGATTCTTTGGCATTACTCAAGAATCTGTAAAAATTGAGGCTTCCTTTGGGAAATAGAAAGCCTGCCCTAATGAGCAGCACAAAGAAGAGCCAAACAAAAAAAGAGGTGAAATTAAGGAATCGAGACAAGATAACATATTTTAGGAAATTTTGAGAAACTACACAGAAACAAATCAATGGATACTGATGGCATCTGACCATAAGTTCTTTAAAAGTATTAACATACTACTCGAAATCGAGTCAGTGCTAAAAGCTAGAAGGTAGGTAATGTGACATCAATTTTTATATTTGGAGAAACCCAGGAAAGCATAGGTTGTTCCGCTTAGTGTCTCTTCCAGGCAAATTGGTAAAAATGATAATGAAAGACAAAACAATTAAGCATGTAGCACAGCAAGCCTTGCTGAAGAAAACCGGGTGGATTCTGCAAAGGTAAATGTTGCCTCAGAAGCTCAAAGGTTCTTGACTAAACATAGCAGTTATTGAGATAAGAGGACTTGTCATTTTCTGGATTACTAACTGGTTAAAATAAGGAGAAAGCAAGAAATGGGCAATTCTCAATGGAGGGAATGAACTAAGGAGGTCCTCAAGGATCTATGCAGGGATTTGTGTTTTTTTAATTTGAGCTGATCAAGTTTGTGGATGTTACAAACCGCACAGCTCTGGGTAGCTGTTGTTCTTCCCTTCCCTTCCCTTCCCTTCCCTTCCCTTCCCTTCCCTTCCCTTCCCTTCCCTTCCCTTCCCTTCCCTTCCCTTCCCTTCTTTTTGCAAGTTCCTCACCAACTAATTCAAATGCTCATAGAATATGCTTATAATTTTTACTTCATGAATTCACTGTACTAAACACACTTGATACCAATTTATATAAACATATTCACTTCTTGTTAGAGCTAGAGCTGAAAGGAAGTGGGTTGTTTCTGCATAAACAATACAGAAGCATTGAGCCCTTCACTTTTTAAAATTTTTCTCCCAAAGGAATGAACATTTCTTCCTATTCAAAGAATTCAATGTTTGCTTTCATAATTTTGTCATGTATGTAAAAGCAATTGGCTCTACTGCATTGTGACATTTTCAAATTCACCATAGATACAGAAAAGCAAACATTTACAAGTATAGACTTTTTTTAAAATAATCACATAACATTAAATATATCTCTAATATTCATGAGTGGAAGAATAAGCTTGTCACCTGAAAAATGATGTATTTAAAATAAGCCACTGTTCTTCTAAGTGAAAGCTTTTTTATTTTATTTTTTTGTGTATTGATGGAATCTTTTGCCTTGCTTACAAACTCAAATAGTTACCTTGGGCCTTGACATCATCCACAACTGGACAAGGAGTCTTCACTGTCACATCACTTGACCTTGAGCGTCTCCCTGTGTTATCCACACCCCAAAGTGTGAACCTGGAAATAGAACAGAATTTATTTATTTATTTATTTATTTACTATCCCACCTTTATTATTTTTATAAGTAACTCAAGGCAGCGAACATACCTAACACTCCTTCCTCCTCCTATTTTCCCCACAACAGCAACCCTGTGAGGTGAGTTGGGCTGAGAGAGAGTGACTGGCCCAAGGTCACCCAGCCGGCTTTTATGCCTGAGGCGGGACTAGAACTCTCAGTCTCTTGGTTTCTTGTCCGTTGCCTTAACTACTAGACCAAACTGGCTCTATAATATAACCAGATGTATGTTATACAGAACCAACTGGATTATCACCTAGATTCCTTTAGAATTAATACACCTATTTGATTATATTATATTTCAAAAGACCTATCCCACCTTTCTGCCACCTTGTTGGGCTTCAAAACAGGTAGGAACTAACCTGAAAACAGAATGAAATGTCATAGCAAAGAATTTAAAATATTGGTTGGATCCATATTCAAGCTTTGCATAAATAGCACTTAATTAATTATGCAAACCTTGTCCACTGATTTCACTGGATTAATTGAATGTAACCCCAACACTCAAGCATGTAAATCTGCAAAGCTAAAACTGATCAATATTCACAGACAAAGGCCCAGGAGAACAGAAGTAGGACAATGCTAACCTCACAACTGAAAGATATCCATATTTTAAAAAGATGTCTATAAAAACATTCTGCTAGTGCACAGGAAATAATATTAACAATAACCTCTCTAGCCTCTGAACAAAGGGAACCTGAAACAGTACTTTGATAATTATTTCAGCAGGGGATGGGTTCATGTGGGAAAATACAGTCTTTTCAATGATTCATCTGGCAGTTGGGCTTCCTGAGTAATTCATTTTACTGTCTGAAGTTGTCTGACATTCTGCTATTGACCCTCCCACCTATCAAGATGTGCAGTAGCCCTCAACAAGTCAAGTGATTTTGATCTCTGAGGAAGAAATTCACACATCTCCCCACTTTCTGGCATTAACATTAAAAAAATAATGTAATAGCTAACAGTCTGTCACCTTTATGCGATATTGAAAATCTGCTACCTATGGAACAGTCCCACATTGTCTAATGGTATGACCAGCTTGTGTAATTCTTCAGAAGTGGGGAAAATGTGTACCTATGTATTCTTTCATACAGTTGGGGGCCAAAAGTAGGCTCAGCCCCAGACAGTCATCCTTTTAGACCTACTACCTGAGGCAAAGGATTCATTCTGCCTCATAAATGGACCAGCTTCATATAGGTTCCCTGTTCTCTTTATGGTCACCATATGGAAGGGAAGCAGTGGAGGTTCCAAGACTCTCTTCTTTAGGTAAAATTTCATTATTTTTAAATTTGTCAAACTACATATATCCCTGAAACTATATATTGTTGATAGAGAGAATGAATGATACTGTTCCTCAGTGGGGTCCATGAGGTGGGGGTTGAAAAGAAAATCAAGATGGCAATCACAACAGTGTAATCAAAACCCTGCCCCTTTGAATGGAAGGGTGATCTTGATGCACATACAAAAGGGGTGGGGCTTGGATTGACATCTTGACTTTTTTGATTCCCACCCACCCACCCCCCTTTTTTTCCCCTTACCTCTTCAAAATTTTCCAAGCCAGATTGGTAGCTTGGACACCAATGTCAGCCTGGAAAAATACAGAACTGAAAGGTCTGGTAGGAAAGAATACCCCTTGGTCTGCCTTTACAAGGCTGAGATTGCTGCATTTCTACTTCCAAAGGAAAAAAAAAATGTGCATGGTGGGGTGAGTAGAGATTTCGTGGGAAGGAAACATTTTTGTGCCTGTAGGCACTACGGGACACCAGCAAAAGACAATCTTCCCATTCACGTCCACACTAATTTGGGATTATTTCACTGTTCGTTGCTAGTTTCCAGTTTTTCTAGTTCTTTGTGATAGTCATATTTAGTCACAGATTCCCATGTATTTCTTACAATCTGCAAAAACAGTAACCCTGCAGCAGCCTGCCTCTGTGTAACCTCATGGCAAAGCTGCAAGCTAGATAAATCTATAAGGGCTTCTATTGCTCATTCTTAAGATCTTAAAACACTCTACTGACAAAATAAGTGAAGATTCATACCACGCTCCTGCTCAAAACAAAGCTGATGAAGAGTCTCTCCCCCTACCCAGCTTATAAACTGTGCTGGAAGTCCTTATTTTATTCGTTCAAAGAGTACAAAAAGTCTACTATTGCCATTGTAACTCACATGTACATAGTGTCAGATTCCAGACAACGAATGATCAAGGAAATGGTTGTAGACAACTTGTCGGGCACCTGGGCCGGCATCGCACAGGGTGATTTGGCTCCAGAGATTATGTCATCCACAAAACTCAGCACCATCTCTAGGGAAACAGGCAACCCAGCCATTATGTGATAAAACCGGTAGGAAAAGGAGCAAGGACACAAAGGAAAGTGGAGAAAGGGAAGCCATGTTAATCTACAGTAGCCAAAAACCAGGAGGACTCTGATAGCACTTTTTACGACTAAAAATTAATATTAAAAGACTTAAGCCTTTGTCAGTATATGAAGAAATGAGCTACAGCTTATGAAAGCTTACGCCTTTTGATGAAATATGTAAGTCATAAAAGATGCTACTAGACTCCTCTGATTTGGGGGAAAAGCAAGTGTGACCATGAGCTGATAGGCAAATAGTGTTTGACATTGGCACTGTGCTTATTAATGATTTAAGCTGTTTCACTTTTTCTGCCCCATTGAATGGGTCTTCAGGATGACACTTCTCCTTGGATCCTTCATTCTTTCTTATCTACCTCCCAAAGGGCTCTTTTGACAAGATTCTTGGTTTTTCTCCTCTCCATGTACATGCCTCCTCTAGATTTAGCTTATGGCAACTTCAGCCCAGTCTCACATTCTCACAGTTCATAAGGCAACTAATTCTAAAAGAAGGGTGCCACAACCTGAGGGTCCTCACTCAGATTTATTTATTTATTCATTTATTTGAATGATTTATATGGCCACCCATATTACAGCAGTGACTCGAGGCAGCATACAAAATTAAAACAGCAACAATCCCACAGCCAAAACTATAAAGTCTGAGGTTAAAACAATCATCCCAAGTTTTATTTTTTTCCAAACATACATATTAAAAAACAACTTTAACCAATACAGCTTGCCTAATCCTCTGACCCAAATGCCTGGGGTAACAGCCAGGTCTTCAATGACTTACAAAAGGCTACCAGGTCATCTAGATTTCTGGAGGGATGCTGTTCCACAGGATAAATGCAGTCACAGAGAAGGCATGACTCCTGGGGCCAACAAGATGACATTATTTGATGGAAGGGCCCTAGAGCATGCCTTCCCTGCTAGATCTGGTGGGGTGGGCAGAAACAATGGGAGATACGTGGTCCTGCAAATGGCCTGGCCCTATGCCGTATATAGCTTTATAAGGGATAAACTGCAGCTTGAATTGCACCTGGAAGTCCACTGGAAACCAGTGCAGCTTGCAGAGCACTGGTGTTATATGGGAATAATGAAAAATGCCAAAACTGCCCGTGCTGCTGCATTCTGGACCAGCTGTAGATTCTGAATGCTCTTCATGAGCAACTCCATGTAAAGCACATTCCAATAATCCAAAGAGAAGGTGACTAGAGCATGAGTCACTGTAAGCAAAGCCTACTTTGCTTACAGGGCAATTGATGCCCAAGGTGTACCTGTGCAAAAGCCTCCTTAGCCACAGCTGCCACCTGCTCTTTGAGCAGAAGCCTTGAGTCCAGGAGAACCCCCAGATTGTGCACCAAGTCTGAATGGGAAGTGCAACCCCAGGCAGAGTTAAAAATAGAAAATCCCCAAATCGGGGGAAGGGGTGGTTTTAAAAGCCATTGCCATTCAGTCTTGACAGGGATGAGCATCTTCACCATCCAGACCTCCCCAGTCTCCTGGCACTGGAAAAGAATCTTGATGGCATCACCTGGTTGACCCAGGGCAGAGATGTACAAATGGGTATCATCAGAGTACTGATGATACTGCATCCTGTGCCAACAGATGACCTCACACAGCAGCTTTATGTACATATTAAAAAGGAGTGGAGAGGGTAGAACCCTGGGGCACCCCACAAAGTAGGGGCCATGGAATCAACCCTATCCCTCACTAATATTTCTCTTGCGAGAAGTGGCAACCCTGAGAATATTCAGATTCCAAAACATCTGGAATTTTAAAGTTCAGATCAGCACTTGGAACATGAACACAAATCAGGGGCCCATTAACTGATATTAGGTATCTTAAAAATAGGGATTTTATCAGCAGTCTTAGCACTTGCAATTTGTACCAATTGAACTTTCAAGCCAGAAACACCAAGATCTAAGTCTATAATTTATGCTACATTCAGATCAGAACAGATTCAAGCATTATTATCTGCAGAATGGAATGCAAAGTGGAAATTTTGGGATATGCTGAAAATTTCTTCACTATTTCCTAGGTATCAGTAAGTAAAAGAATGTATTCGTTTGGATTAGTCCACTGCGCAGCACAGAGAAGACAAAATGGTGCCAGAAAAATATTTCATCACCAGCATTCCAATGAGCTATACCACAAGAAAATTTTATAAACTGTTGTGGATTCCCCTGAATTTGCCTTCAAATTCTTACGATGTTTGCCTATAGAGAAGCATCACATTTATCTGGACATGTGCTTCATGTGAACAGCAGAAGGAAGGTGACTTTAGTGAGTATAGGGCAAAAGATATTATCATTATGTATAGTATGGAGTACAGTGTTTAAGGATGTGTTTTCTGACCATCTGCTATTCTAGTTGGCTTTTCTTTGATAGTACCTTATTTTCTTATCTTCCTGAATAATTACAACTTTATTGTAATGTTTATACTTTGTTATTGAAATTATACATACAGGTAAGAGAAAACAGTCTGCATTTTCCTTAGTTTGTATTTAGCTCCCTGTTAAGCAGTAAGATTTAAAATCAGATGGACATTTGAGGAGAGGAGAGGAGAGGAGGAAAGGGAAAGGGAAAGGGGAAAAAAGGAAAAGAAAAAGCAAGAGCTTGAATGTGTCAGTAGTTTATTTCCCTATTTATTTATTTGTTTGTTTGTTTGTTTGATTGATTGATTGATTTCTATAGCCGCTCATCTCAGCAATTGACTCTGGGTGGCTTAGGGCCAATATGCAAATTAGACAGATTTTTATTTTAATCAAATGTCTTAACTGCAACTGTTCTAGATCATCTTAATTTAGTAACTAATTTCTCTTAGAGTATTTCTGGCTTTTGATCATCATCAGCAGGATCAGCTGCACTCACCAGTTTCCACCTTTGAATGGTCTAAGCGGTCAGTGATCTTCTCCTGGCGGATGAGGTAATCAACAATCTGCACTCCGATTGGTGGCTCTGAGTGCTCCCACTCCAGCACCACCAGGGAACTGCTAGGCTCATGAACTGTGGACAACCTTAGCCTGCAGGGACACGAGTACAAAACAGAGGTCAGGTGAAGAGGTTCATCTATATACCTCTATAAATGCATGAGAAGCCCCTAAATATACAGTTTATGTTGTTATAATTGCAGTGTTTATCTTGTTCTTTTTTATTGTCTATATTTTCTTCTTTTCTCTCTGTTCTGATAGATATAGATATAGATATAAATATAGATATAGATATAAAGCTATTCCTAAAAGAGCCAGGAGAAGAGAGGAGAGAATATTTTGCTTTTAGGACAAGGATCTGCTTTCTGCAGCAGCCAAAACAGAAATGGCAGCAGAGGCCAACTGAAGCTCTGTAAATCATGAATTTCCCTCAGTCTCCTTCTCCATGTGAATCAGAATTGTTCCATTTCCCCATAGAAATTAAGTCTCCTGCAAGTGCCCTCGGATCTGGCTTCAGCCTGCTTAAGCAGCAGGATGGCACCACGATAAAGGCTCCATTGTAAGGCTGCATCCTCCACAAACAGGAAGAAGGTCTTCTCAGAACCAGGGCAAAGGTGGTGGGCGGTTAAGCCCTTAAAGTGCAAAGTCTGAGGCTGGGCTGCACATGAGGGTATTACGTAACTGAAGAAAACCAGGCATTCATTCATTTATTAATTTATAACCTGCTTTTCACTCTTAAAATGGTGCTCCAAACAATTAGTGGCTTCCTGATTCATATTCTGACTGACCAGCAGGACCTTTTTGTCATCTGTATTAAGCACCCAGTTGTTTTTCTTCCTCGTGATCATGACAGATATAAAAAACCACGTAAGGACTTGAACAGCATCCTTGAATTTCAAACCCTGAAGATTTTAGCCTCAAGTACAAAGGTATTATCTTGACCCCAGATTTACCCATTGAAAAAGAAGTAGCCCTAGGATATCGATTTCTCAGTCTAACTTGGCTGAGCTAACTGCACAAGCATATAGTCACCACCAGATCTACCAGAAATGTTAGATCTGTTCTCCAACAGTGTCAAGTGTTTTAAATGTGCAGTCTGTCTGGGATATAATCAGCATTCCAATAATATTTTTGCTGTATAAGATTCAAAAAATGTCAAGGTATTATTCAACCCTATGAAAGTCAAGTGTGCTCCAGACTCTGGCATTCCCTCTGCAAAAGACATTCCTCACAGACTCCACAGTGACTCTTTAGGGAATGTTCACCAGTGTTTTGTGAGCAGAGTCAATAGCAGAGCCCCTGCTTTTCATGCAGAAGGTTCCAGGTTGAAGCCATGGCCACACCTGATACAGACTTCATAATGGAATCCTCAACAGCTGCTGTAAGTCACAAGACTGAGTTAGATAAGAGCAGGGTTTGAATAAAGCATGTGCCATGTTCCTACATGCGACCAAATGGTATTTGTAGAAGAAAAACAGAGTGCTCTGTTGTACTAGTCTATCCTGCAGCTCTTCCATCCCTTGGAAAAATTCTGGCAACTATCCATAATGGCATAATTAAAATGCTGATACTACTGTTAGAATTATTCAACTCACCCATGCAAGCATGTATGGGCATTACACCTGATAATTGCTATGTGAATAGCTACTGCTAATCAGCTTTTTATTTCAATAGCATGTCTGTACTTCTGAACTTGGTCAGAATTTCCAATTTGGATTACCACTACCAGAATTCCCAGCAAAATCATCCCTTTTATGGTTTACAGCTTGGTCTACAGCAAGAGATGCCAGGAAAGATCATTCAGCAACACACAAGTTGTGGAAGATCACAAGCTGTGCACCCATGCTGCAAAGCAAATATGAAGTGTATGTGTGTGTGTGTGTGTATAATATTTTTATATATTGTATTTATATTTTACGCTTGTTGTTTTAATTGACTACTTTTATTATAAACCACCCAGAGTCCCTCTGATGGGAGGAGATGGGTGGTGACAAATTTGATAAATAAATAAATAATTGCAGACTTCAGATGATCGACAGCAGAATAGATGATCATATATAAGCATCAAGCTATATAGCCTGCCTTCCTGCCTTCCTTCTGCCAAATTACTACCTTGATAATGGGGTCCAACATACAGTATGGCTGCTTATAAGTGAATATTTCAGCCTTCATGCAAAGAATTTAAAACATAGAGCAGAAAAATAAAAAGACGATATGAACTGCAAAATAAATCAAACTAGTACCAAATGACTGAATTACTTATTGAACTGAAAGAGGTTTTAGCCAGTAAGTAAGCATCATAATGACAAGGTGTTTTTGCGTTTGTTTTTAATTTAAGGGGAAATCTGAAATCAGATGCACCATAAATAACATATAGACAAGCTGTCTGCTGGGGGGCGGGGCCATTCACAAACGGCTGCCATGTTCAGATGAGCAGGCAAAAACCAGCACTGGAGTTTAGAAAATTTAGAAAACTTTAATATAAAAGAGTGACTCTGAGGAAGGAAAAAAAAAAAATGGAATCTCAGACGTTTGAGAACAATTCTGATAACAGTAAAGCAGTCTGGGTAGAAGATCTATAGAAAGAAAACTAATAGTTAAAGTTTAAATTCAGATAATACATCAGTTATCAGTTATCAGCTTAAGATATTCCAACTAACTACCCTCCAAACAATTATGAACCTACTATTTATTGGCTATAAATACAGAAGGGATGGAATTACTATAATTATATAATATAATACATATTATGCATTATGAAATTATCCTTCCTGCAAAGAAGAACAATTTCCAACAATCCTTCCACAACATTATGATTTGCTAACCAACCTCGGACGATCACATCTTCCCGCGTGTCAGCATAAAAAATGCGGACTTTTTGCATAATGTGTTGCACGTAGCACGATGTACAAAATACATTCCCCACCCCATCGGCATTATGTCCTGCAAGTGCTAAACAAATAGATCAAGTAAAAGAAGATATTAATAAAGGGATTCAAAGCAGTCTTTCGCAATGTCTTCTCTAAGCCCAAGCCAAGAAATTCTTGTCAGAACTGCCATCTGTATGAAATCAAAAGTATTAATTAATTCCTTTAAATTAAGCAGTTTGTGAATATTCCTTTTGAATGGCACCAATTCGCTCTCCCCGCCCCCCACCCCTTCCTTTGGATATTGGCTTTTGGGCATCTTCACGCACATTTCTCGGCTATTTCAGTGTTTGGAAACATTTTATTTATGTGTTTACTGAAACTTGTCATTCACAGCAAGTGGCAAATTGCATTACAGTTAAGAAAAAATGGTTCTCACTGTTCTGTCATCTGGGCTGAATAGATTGGACTAAGAGCTGATCAGTATTAGGGGAGATTTTCAATTCCTTTGATACTCTGTAAGGGACGTGGTGGCGCTGCGGGTTAAACCGCTGAGCTGTCGATCGGAAGGTCGGCGGTTCGAAACCGCGCGGCGGGGTGAGCTCCCGTTGCTCGTCCCAGCTCCTGCACACCAAGCAGTTCGAAAACATGCAAATGTGAGTAGATTAATTGGTACCGCTTCGGCGGGAAGGTAACGGCGTTCCGTGAGTCATGCTGGCCACATGACCCGGAAGTGTCCTATGGACAACGCCGGCTCCAAGGCTTTGAAACGGAGATGAGCACCGCCCCCTAGAGTCGGACACGACTGGACTTTACGTCAAGGGAAACCTTTACCTTTACCTCTTGATACTCTGTATTTGTTCTATACTTGCCAGGGCTTATATTTCCATTTACATCATGAATCCCATCATAGGATACAGAGAAATTAGTAATAAGAATTTCACAAAAGGCATTTTTTTTCTTTTCTGGATGACTGAATAAAGCCCCTGCCCTTTGCAGAAAATGAAGAACCAACGTATTTAATGGCAATTTTTCTTAGATTTCTCTTGGGCATTGTGGAATATTAAGACTTAATAATATTTTTAAAATATAAGTACTTCTGTAGATAAGCAAAGTCCCTGATTGGAGCTCTAAAAGGTTTCTGAAAATAAAATATAGAGCAAAGTAAGAGGATTTTGAGACTCATACTTCCCAAAGGTTCTCTCATGGATAACCAGCTCAAATCCTGACTACCATCCATTTTGGTTCCTTATAGGCAGCAGATCTGGATCTGTTTCCTGGCCATTTCCACCCTGTCTCCACTCAACATTCCGGTCTATCATGGAACAAGAAAGCCATCCACTGGAACTGGAGTAGTTTCAGGCAGCTCTGAAACACTTTCACTATCAGGCAGCAGGTGTCAGGATGCAAGAAAATCTGACTTCACAGTCCATTAGATCTCTTGTATTGGGATTTTATTGTCATTATTATGGTTTTTGGAAGATGCTTGATGCTTCTTTTTTTTCCCTTTCATTTATACAGTATGTCTCTTTCTTTGATCTATTATTTTTGGGGATTTGAATATGCAGAGGATTATGGATGCAACAGCTAATGTAATCTCCATTTATTTGAAGTTTAGCAAAGGCAATCTTTTCTGCTTGGGAAATTTGCTATTCTTATGCAATTCTCAGAACATGTCAGCTTTTCTAAACAGAAACAGGCTAATTTCAGTACAGAATAAATTGCATTACTGGTACATTCTATCCAGCTTTCTCACCCTTCTAGCCCATCCTTCCGCATCTCTCATACACACACACAGACACAGAAGAAAAAAAGGTGAAAGGTCCTCTGTGCAAGCACTGAGTCATGTCTGACCCTTTGGGGGGATGCCGCTTTCGCGATGTTTTCTTGGCAGACTATAGAGCGGGGTGGTTTGCCATTGCCTTCCCCAATCATCACCTTCCCCAGCAAGCTGGGTACTCATTTTACCGACCTCAGAAGGATGGAAGGCTGAGTCGGCCTGAGCCGGCTACCCGAGAATCCAGCTTCCCCTGGGATCGAACTTGGGTCGTTGGGAGAGTTTTTGGTCGCAATACTGCCACCTACCACTCTGCGCCACACAAGGCTTTCACACACACACTAACCTGTAGAAAAACGGAATACAGTTTTTCCTCCTCCTTTTCTTTCTTCTGCTTAATCACATCTCTGTCTATCCAAAGAGTGACTTACGAAGTACTTTCAATGATTTATCGTGCATGCACAGTGTACCACAGAAGATTTAATTTTAACAAAGCATGATTCTGTTGGAATTTTTTGTAAGTGAACTTTAGACACCATTACTCTTGAGGATAGACTGTCTTCACAGACATATTCTGATTATATACAAGCATATTATGCCAATATTTTTCTCGTTAAAATGGACCATCCCTTCTGTAATAATCAATTCACTGTTGAGGGACTTTTACTGTTAACCAGGAAAATAGGACCACCCTGAATTCTTTAAAAAGTTCCCTGGGCTTCCCTTCACCCCGCAACGTAATTTTGTTCTTCTTGTTGTTGTTCTGTTGGTTGATAGTAATTTCAAATGATTTTAGGTTTTTAAACTGCCATATCTTGATTAAATCTTAAAAGTTACCCATGAATTTGGCTGTCCATTGCTATGTCCAAAATAGTATGTATCAAATTTCACAAAAGTGGAATAAATACATTTAATTATTAAACATAGGATGTTTGGATAATAAAGGGCAGCAGGATGTTAAAACCTATCCATCTTCTATTTGATGACATGCTTGTGCTCTCATAACAATTATGAGCCACGTAGAGAAAGTGATAAGGATATTTTTTTCTAATCTTTCTCAAAATATTAGAACCTGGGTATCATTCAATGAACTAAATGATGTGAAAATTCCAGACTATTTTAGGACAGTAAAAGTAGGCATTCCTTTACTCCATTCACATTTAATCTTGGACTTCACTTCCACAAGATAGCTTTATGAGAGGATTAGAGAGGTTCATGAGGGATAATATATTACCTCCACTGACAGAGGCAGTAGGTCAGTTTCTGTAGAACATGAGCAGGACCTGCTATTATGTCCTACTTGTGGGCTCCCTATTGATGACTGGTTGCCACTGTGGGAACAGAATGTGGATTTGATTGACTTTTGGTTGAATCCAGGATGGATAATTATTTTACCTTCTTAACTGATTCTTCTGTACACCGGTTCATTTTCAGAAAACAGAGATTAAAAATCTAATTTGTAATTAGAATGAACTAATTGCAGACTTAATTCCTGCCCATTCCTAGATGGAACAAATAGCAGCACACCACTGGAGGAACAGGCTAGGTTCCCGCAAAAATACCCTGATCACTTTACATGGTTCGTAATTATTACGAGAGCACAGGCATGTCATCAAATAGAAGATGGATAGGTTTTAACATCTGGCTGCCCTTGATTATCTGAACATTCTATATGGGGAACTTCATGAGCTACTTTCTATTCTGGGAGATACAGGTATGGAGGCCAGGGCACAGATGAATTCTCTTTCAAATTACATCTAGGAGGTAACGATCTGTTAAGGTTTTCAGGATACCCTCTCAATAGGCTAGTTGTAGCCCCCCATTAAAAAAAACAGTACTTGAAATAGGCAAAGAGAAGGGGACACTGTTTTATGGGCTAAAACCTTAGTATTCAGTTATGATTTTCCCCTAATCTCTGATGTTGAAAGACCTTTTGTTACAAAGAAGAATGCTTAATATGGCCACATTCCCCTAGAGAACATTCTGCACAATCATAAGTCTCAAAGTTTAAAGTAGTACACATACACAGGGTGTGGGAGGGGTGCACAGGCTGGAAGCCCGTCTGCACCAAATGCACTTGAGTCGCACCGACACCAGTCCTCAATGACATCTCCACTGCCTGAGCACCACAGGGAACTCATGGTGGCCTCTTGCAGCAGCTAGAAAGAGAGAAAGAAAAGCACAGAAGGAAATGAGGAACATGTGAAAAGATCCTCACCGACAGCGGCACTGAAACTTATTTTCCATGTCTGTAGAATGACAGTCAGCAAAGCAAAGATCTTCTTCTATTTATCTTTCATTGTGGTGGTGGGGATGCTTCTTACAAGAAAGGCTTCTGGTTTGAGCAGCAGTGACAGTGTTCCCTGAGGCTCCTTTGGACTATTTTTTTCTATTTAACTCACAGTGAAGTCACAATTTGAGGCTTATACTGTGATCAGGCCAAAAAACAATGAGCTGCAGAGTCTAGAGAAGAGTTCTAATTATGGTCATTTAAATTTGAATAAAGGCCTTTGCACAAATGTTTCCTTGGTTTTGGCCCACGCAGTGTGTGTGGAACACAAGAATTCCCCCGCTGGATCCTGCTGCTCAACACAGCATTGTCAGGGCCTGGAAGGGCAAGGCCAGCATGCATAGCCCCATGCCCTTTGCCTGAGTTCAGAGGCCCTCACTTGGCTTAGTGAATGAAGAAATCACACTTAATAGATGGCCATGTGACTTCTGGCACAATGAAAGAGGGGGAAAACACCACCAGCTATTGCAAGGATGCTGGCAATTCTAGGGGCAGAAATAGCAAAGCAAAGGAAGGCCAAGGCATTGTGAAATTTCCCATCCAACTTAATTCCTCTGTTTGCACTGAAAATGTTTACAGCATTTGACTCATGTGCATTGAAATAAATTACTACACAGTAGACCAGTCTCACTGGGATACTGAGCTTGCTCTAACTTGAGTCATCACATTTCCCATGCACCTGCTCTCGGCTGCAGCTCTTTCTACTTAATGTGTTTACAATACTTTTCCTCATTTTCAATATTGCCGCAATATATTGCAACAATTTTATAAGGTATCCCAATAATATTTTTGTCCGTATTATTGATATAATGGGAAGCTTAGAGTGGCTTACCAAAGGCTACATAATTAGTTTTCATTTTTCATTTCATTTCATTGTATTTATGGTCCTGGATTAATAAGACACAAATACAAAACTTAAAATACAGGAAAAAAACAAACAAACCTGAAACAATAAAGAGAAGAGGATCTGAGTCAACCTCTGTATCTGAGCAAACAGACATATGGTTATTGTATGGGAGACTGCTATATTTGCTTATAGTCTCCATAATACACTTATTATTACATAATTAGTTCATGGCTGAGCTAAGAGATAAACAAGAAATGTCTTGTTCTTTATTCACCACACTACTTTTATACACTAGACCTATATAGTCCTGCTGTGGTGAATAAGAATGTAACATAGAGATTTAGCCATGGTACTATATAGTACATAAGTTCTTTAGTATAAACTGGGCAGCAGAAAAAGTGCATGAGAAGGAAGAGAAAGGAAGATTTGGGGGCTTAGCAGACTTGGCAAAGAACCTTGGTGTGATGGACATGGTTTCACTTGCTGGCTTCTTATTGTGGATCAGGTGATATCTTCCTACTCCTGAAGACTTCAATGCAGAATTCATTATATCAAGTACTTTGGATAGTACTCTGGGCTGCTGCACACAGTTTTGAGGATTCTGGACCTATCTTAAAGCAATTTGTACATTTCTATGCATATACATATTCTAAACAACGGTATTTTCTACTTAGGCAGAGAATCTGTGCAAGCAGATGTTCCTGTTTCCATTTTCTTTGTACCATGTTTAGCAAATCTGCATATGTTCAGTGAGCTGAACAAACCTCAGAATTAAAATATGGAAGAATACGAATTAATTTGCAGATTACTTCTGCAAACAAGATCAGATTATGGGAACTCCAAAATACAGGGAGAAATTCACTGAGGAGCATTAATAAATATCCCTATGCCGAATCCTAAATATCTCACATTTCATGCTGTTTTGAGTCATTATGCTTTTAAAAAGAAGCCTGGAAATGTCATTGTGCTGCTTTTCCTTCGACCTCTCCTTTCTCCCCTCGAAAACATCTAATTAATTTCAAAAAAGTGTGAGTCTCAGAAAACATCATGGAAAATTTATTTTGTGAGCCCTTAAAACACTCTCTTCTTATCTGAGACCCCATTGGGGCTAGAATGCTTCCTTTCATCACTGTTAAACCACTCACCTTCTGAGTCTGATTGTTGATGACTAACTCATAGATGGGTGCTGCTTTTGTGACCTCCAGGAGGATGGGTTCAGCCACAGCATCTGGGCTAGAGGTCACGTGACACAAAGGACAGGATGAGGGGCAGCGGCCCCTGCTTTGGCACTCCATGCGCACTCCGGCTGCCATGCGTTTGGTCCCTGATTCCGACAAACTGGCAATGTACTCTGGAAAAGTGAGGACCCTGGGATCTCGCTCACGCTCTTCAGATTCATCTGATGGGGAGTTACCTGCAACATATACTGCTGGATAAAATCAGGCATCAGAGAGGAATAATCAACCGTCTTTCATTACAGACCCCTAAAAATCCAAAAGAGAAGCTGCAATATATGGGAGCACAATCATTCTCAAGAAACTGATGTGGCTTTCCGATTAGGGTGCATCCTATATTTCAAGCTTCCAGTTGTGTTGTTTTGTAACATCAGTTTTTCTATTGTGGCCTTTCCCCCCAAATTCGGGGGCTATACTTGGGTAATGAGGCTTGTTAGATATCTTTAGTTCCCATTTTTCTGGTATTATTGAAATTATGTTATATACTGTAATTAGATCACCTTATTTTCCTTCCCACTACAGAGTAAAAATGCATAATTCTTTCAGCCTTTCCTCATGTAACTTGCTTTCCAAAATCTTTGCACATCACACAAATTCTTCCTCAAAGTGATTTTAAAAAAATCACTAACATTTTATTTGTGTGTGTGTGTATGTATACGTGTGTATACTGTGTGTGTGTGTGTATATGAAACAAAAAAAAAGAAAAGAAAGCATATTATTGAACATGTAGAGACAACATTTTTTTACACTTGATCATCAGTATTGGTCAGTCTTTTCCTTATGTTTATAGAAAGCTGGTCTATAAGCAGAGTGTGAACATGTATGATCAATCCAAGATTAAATGGTCAGGGTTGTGATGTCTGTTGGAAGTCCTGGCAAATCCAGCATGCCTCATTAGCATATGGATGGTTGCTCTAGGGTGCAAACTCTCCATGCTTCTGAGGAAGCTGTTTGTTGCCACTCCCACTTCCTCTCTCTCTTCCTCCTTCTTCACCAGGAGAGAAGCACATGGCTGTGTGCTGCTCTCCTCCATTTCTGGGTGCTATGCAGTGTGCCTGGAATTCCCCTTTCTACATACAGCTCTTACCAGCTGTAGGGCTAAGAGATCACCAAGTATAGGTAAAGAACAGAAGAAACAAGGAACTTCATTTTCCACCAAAGATGGATGTAACAACGAAGAATAAAGTCAGTAAGACTCTTTTTACTTATCTTTAAACCTACTACTGTATGTCTAAGCATGTGATTCTTTATGCTTAGGAGGGCCGAGTGTGTAAGATCAATAACCTGCATTTCTCTGACATTCTCATTGAAGCTATTTAAGATAATGTTCTTTTTCTGTGTGCAGCTTCTCAGCTGTGTTAAACTCTGCTCATTCTAGCAGGCCACTAAACTGGCTTCAATGTCATCCCATCCTAACAGAATATTCTTTGATAAATAATTTCTAACTTCTCAGTACGTATCTTTAAAAATAAGTTCAAAGCTAAACAGACTTTCACAAACAGTATTACTCCTGACAGGAATAATTACATTTTACTCTCTGTTAAGAAAAAACAAGCGTGGAATTGGATTTTAACCTCATATCTTTATAATTTGATAGCAAACTACATGCTGGAACAAGGGAGGCATGTACTGTATTCTTAAATCAAAGATGGTGAAACAGACTCCTGGTTCTAAAAACACAACACTCTTCAAACGGACCTCATCTTTGCTGGATGTGTTTCAGCTACCCTTGATTTTCCACTCCTGTTCCTGTTTACATATGCAGTAAAATCCTTCCAAATAGGCAGGAGTGCAAAATATGTCAGCTGGAGATCAAAAGGGAAGAATTCCACACAAATTATTCTGGTCAGCATGAGAGAGAGAAGTTTTGAATATGGAATAATATCCGCCACAACCAACTGCATCCAATATGCACAGAAATATTTCTGATGTGCTTTATGCTTAGAGAGAAGTACTTTAAAGGGGTGGCCAATTCACAGATCTGCTTTTAAGGTGAACTCTGGAGGAAAGCCAGCAAGAACTGGGGAGCCTTCTGTGCCGGCCAAATAACCTGTAAGGAATTGAGTGCACAAGTATTCCAGGTGACCCAAGTTTAGATTGTATAAAAATTGTTAATGAGTGGAAGGAGTTGAAGAAGTCTAAGCGTTGGAGAAAAGAAAGAGAGTTGGAGAAGGACAATATTACATTAGCACTCTGTGGATCCAACACATCTGGAGAGGGGAAGGGCATTGGAGGTGGAGTGTTAAATTATTAGAGGACTTCTGGGGAAAGAGAACTGAGAAGAGGAAATAGAAGAATGGCAATAATGGCTGCTGGAGATCTATGGGTTGTGGGACCTGGCTACGCAGAGTAGATGGCCCTGGTGGGAGTCAAGGAAGATGGAAAGTGAAAGGATTACCAGTAAAAAAAAAAAGTCAGCTGCCAGCCTGACTCATAGAGGGAAAACTGCCATCAGAATTTACAATTTACTTAATTATAAATTAGAAAATAAGTAGGGATTGGAAATAGAACAATGCACCCAACCTAATAGAGTATACACATATTGAGGAAGGAAAGACTCAATATTCAGGAATACAGAAAAATGTTCAATCACTTTGCAGTTCAGAATTGCAAGCAACTTTATTCCATTATTTTGAAATGGGGAGAAGAAGTTGGGAGAGCTTTGCTTTGCTGAGGAATATGACTTGGAAATCAAAACTAGATAATAAAGGTGAAAAAAAAATGAAATGGAGTTTTGCACTGAGTTTTCATCACATCTTGAGAACCAACAGAAAGCCCCAGTCACAGTGCCATTTACGATATTCCAATAAAAAACGGTACTTCTTTTCAATATTAGCCACCATAACAGAACTCTGAGAAGTAGTTAATACAACTCTGATGTCTAAAAATGAAATCTAAGATGGGTTCAGGAATATAAGTAAGTTAGCTTAATGTCCATTCCATGCAAATTCATGGAAACGGTTCTTATAAATAAATGAGAAAACACATACTGTATAACAGTAAGAGTAATTGGCGTGGTTGATGCAACGGAAAAACCTATTTTACTAGCCTTTTTACGCTCTTGGACACTGCTAAGTATTTCAAAAGACAAGATTATGTAGACATGCTATAGTTGAACTTTCTACGCTCTTGACTAAACTTAGCAATCATAGGAGATAGGACAGATATTTTTATGGAGCTTTTATATACTTTCTATGGATTCTTTGCTGGAAAAAAAGCAGGAAGCAAAGACCACAGTTTAAAGTGTAGGGGGCAAATGTGGCTTTCCCCAAGGAGCTTGCACGAGTTTTAATATTTTTAAACAGTTCATAAATACTCTGATAGCAGTATGACCAAATTTATGGACGACACCAAGAAAGTTATGATTGTGTAAACTGCATATTCAGACATTTTCAAAGCAACTATCAGGCCCAGCCCAAGAACGACAAGGAATCAATCCAGCCAAACTTCAGTACTTTAATTGCTCATACCGTATAGACAGAATCTTGCCAGACAAAAGCTACTCTACCTAACCTAAAGGGAAATAACCTGGGAGGCTCTAGGCCGCGGCTACTCTGAACCTCTTTATCTTCTCATGCTCTAGCTCCAGACTGTTTTTTTTCTTATCTCACTCCCCTCCTTGGAATGTGCTCCCTCTTTACTGAGAACCAGCTGCATTACTGTAGTCCATCACATCAACCTCTTTAAACTGCGTAAACGGCAAATATACTTTAATGCAGTGCAAGTAGTCCTTGTTTAGCAACTGCCTCATTTAGTGACCATTTGCAGTTATGACAGTGATGAAAAAGTAACTTTATGATCAATCCTCACATTTATGACCTTTGCAAGTCTGTGTTGGCAGATGCTGGGAAAGCCTTTAGCTCAGGAGAGGTCAAAAAAGTCACACACCAAGCAGTTCTATAAAAATAATTTATTTACAGAAAGCAAAACAAAAGCAAAACATATTTAAAGGACTTAGCTCCCCTTTGGAGCAAGCCTTGCTTGGCTACATTGCCGGCAGAGAAAAAAAAAAAAAGGAAGTAAGAACAAGTCCAGGCAGGTTTCCTCCCCCCAGGCAATTTGCATGAAGCACGTGAAAGGAGACAATCAAATACAACCTCTTCACCCGGCCAAAATGATTAGGTACAATAGCAGTCTTAATCGTTAGTAGGAAAACCTCAACAGTCTGTAAAGTGAATGAAAGCTGAAGTATCATAAGCACAGTTGTGGTTTCACTTAGCGACTGCTACACTTAACGATCAAGTTGTAGGTCCCAATTGTGGTTGCTAAACGAGGATTATCTGCAGTATTGTCTCAGTTAAAAATCTTAAGTTGATTTATTATTAAGGGCCCCTACCTCCTGTAGCAATCCTCAATAAGCAGAAGAAGACCACTCCATAGAATCCAGAAAGAATTGAGAGCAGAAAGATACAGGATACCAGAAGAAACTCCTAAGACATTCAACTCTTGGCCCCGGAGTCCCCAGTCACCACCAAGTCTTCAACAACTGCACTTCAACAACTTAAGGTCAGGCCAACAAAATTGGGTGCTTGCTCATATTGGAATCCTACTCAAGAAGAACAGCATTACAACAAATATTATCAGGATCAAATCACCAGTACTTTTTAGTAAGAGAGAGGCATCCAGAAAATATTTAAACTTAGATGCCTATAAATTGCTAATGCAACAGCTTCAATAAACCTGATCCTAGCTTAATAATAGTTCTTCTCCAGCTCAGTGTTCAGCCCTCTGACTATGGTCACTGCTAAACCTTCTTCATCTGATTCAAAAGACCAGACATGCATAAGCTGGATGTGCAAAATCTGGGATGGGCTGAATGCTGACATGGCCATTGTTTCCCCAAAACTAACTAGGTACATGGTGAAGAAGTGAGCATGGCTAAGACAATAGCTTAATTTGATTGGATATAATTTAAATGTGACTTAGATGAATCAAATATAATTAACACAGTTAACATGATTACACTCCATTTATTAATATCTCCCACCTTCTCTCATGTTAAATGTTATATAAATGATGGCATGGCCCTAAGGCCATTGATTGTGCTACTGATGTGAAACTGTTTGATGTAACTTGGAATGATTTGTGTTAACACTTCACAGGAATAATTCAAATTCTGCCAGAATTTTACACCTGCTTTTAATGAAGCAAGTACTGTAGTACTAATTTCCAGGAAGGAAAGTGAAAGGAAAAAAAATAATGATTTCGATAGAAAAGCCTGCTAATAATCTATTGAACGCTGGGTGGTGCTATGAAGTCACAGAACACAAGAAATTTGAAATCTTTATCAGATGTCTAATGGGACATACGTGTTTATGTTGCAATAGTTAGAGTAATGATCCACCGAATCTGAGCCAATAACAAACGGACTATAAGCATGCAGTCTAGGCAGAAAAAAAAAGAACATTCAGATGTCAAATACCTACTAAATAGTGTATTGTGTATTCAGTCAGAAGCGACTGAACGAATAAACAAGTGTATTGCTGTACAGAGCAGGGGGTTGGACTCAATAAACTAAGCTAAGAATTCTTCTCAAGAATTCCACACTAAAAATGTTGCACACATGGACTAATTTCAGTCCTGAACAGTATTCTTCCATTCCCAATCGAAGCCCCATAATGCTCTGAAGCAATATTGTGCAGTACTTGGTGGTCTCTGAAATGTGCTCCAGTTGGAAAGGATGGCAGCAAAGTCAGTTTCAGTGAGAGCGTTCAGAATTTGTTGGTGATGATGGGGGAGACACTACTGGTACGATTACTTTTTTATTTGCCCCACGAGTGTTTGCTAGCAACGCAGTGACTGTCATCATGTCCGCTGTCCTCACCTGATATGATCATTATAGAGGAAAGAAGAAGGAAGAGAAGGAGGAGGAGGAAGGAAGACTCCTTCCCAAATTCCAATCAGAATTCTTTTACTCCATTTCAATGAGAAAAGAAAAAAATGGAAAGAGTTCTCATAACACTGCTCTGAGTAAGCAATGCTGAACCATTTGTTTCTCTCTCTCTTTTTTTTCTTTAAACATCTTTCATTCTCCTTTAGGAAGCCATAGAAAAGAGATCTAGTCACAACCTAGGAGTTAACTAGTAAGATGAGGGGCATTCTCAGGAAAGTGATCTATTCCTCAAAAATGGTGCTGAAAGGATTTGGGCTAAGGCCAATTTGAGTTTGACTCTCTAGATAAGTATGTATTTGGGTAGGGCTGGTATCATGTAGGTTGGTTCTGGCTTCCTACATTATTGCAAAAGCCCACTGCATTCGCTTACAACCACAGAAAAGTTTGTAAAACACGAGTCCAGAGAGTTTTGAACCTGGAGTGGTAGATTTCATGAGCAGATATTCTGATTTCTCTTACTGATGTCTATCCTTGGATTTGTTCATCCAGTAGAGGCAAGGAAGGATGCAGCTCTAGAGAGTTGCTATTTACAGTCCTTGGGGTCACTAAAACTGTTGGAAGTCAGGTTGATAAGGTATGGAGTATTGCTGCTAGGTGCAGCAGTAAGAAGAGCACAGTGGATATGTCTTATTCAAAGACTGAGGAAGGTTTATGAATTTTCTTTATCTTTTTTGGCATCTCTGCTCCTACATCAGGTAGAACATTCCACTTAGTCTTCTTTTGGCTTGCAGCTGTTGACAGTGCTGCAGTGCTGAGCAATTGGGGGTTGGTAGGCATACATCCCTCACCTGTAAGGTACCAGCTGCAGGAAGTTTAGCCCTATAGTCCGCCTAATGTATCGCTGGTTGGACTATAGTCAGGAGCAGCTTCATGGACATTAGGACACAGCTTAATGTATTTCATGTCTCACAGGTCAATAGTGTATGCATGGAGCTTTCATGAATGGTTTCACTGTGGTATGAGTGTAATCAGGCATCTAGTATAAGGCTCTGAGACACAAGAAGAAGAGTAATTGTCTGTCCATATGGCCCACCAGCACTCTCCAGGAAAAATGAAGAATGATTCTAACTTGGCACTCAGACAAAGCAGCCATCAACAGACACATAGAAGTAAGCAACATTTACATACCATTCAAAAGAGACAACAGAAAAGCCAAAAGACCAGAACACCTCCTCGCCATAATCAACACCCAGATATGCAAAAATCAACACTAGGATTAACACCAGATGAACAACCAAACAGCACAATACACCCTAATCAAGGAACTATTAACTCAGGCAATCAACCAAGCAGCAAACAACAGCCCAATCAAGCAACTTCCAAGAAGAGAACAACACTTCCACCAACACAAGCTGGACAAACCATGGTATATAAACCGAGAGCAAGGCCCACTCCCTCTTCGCACTGAAGATGTCGCCTAGTCTGGCAATGAAATGTCTGCAAGAAAACAACAAGGCTCAGAGAGCACCAAGGACTCCACGGTTCTAACTTCGTTAGAGAGGAGGAGGAAGAGATTAGGAAAACTCTTTTTGTTGCTTGTTTGCTTGTTTGTTTTGAGAAAAGAGAAGGTTTTCAATGTGAAGAAGTGGGATCTGAGCCTTTACATATGAGAGAAGGAATATAGCTATGGCACATTGTAATAAATGTTTCTGCGCAGTTGCACGATCCCTATATGCAATGCACAGAGACCACAGTTTGAAAGACTAGAGCTAGTGATTTGCCATGGATAGAGACTCCTGGAATTATCCCTGGTAAACAGGGACATTTGGAAGATATGTTTCACTCTGTTTTTTTTGCCAACAGAAGGGTCTCTGATGTAAATGGAATAGTCAACTGTTACAAGAACTTTGTGGGTTATTTGTTTGAAGTCAATAATAGGTAACCAAACAATCAGCATTCTATGTCTTACTCTTGGGCCCATCGTATTTCCCTGCCTACCTTCTTCTCATTCCCAACCTTCCTACACATCTTGTCTAGAATGTTAGACAAAAAGTGGCATGGTATTTACTTGTAGCATTTAAATTGTGCACATTTATGCAAAAATAAACCTGCTTGCACAGTCATGTGTGCAAAGTATTTTGAACATAAAGTAGGGCTCTTTCCCAGTGCAGAATTTGGATTTTGGTTAGGGAACATCGTTAATACCCCTTCTCCAGATTTTTAAGATCTTTACTGTTGCTCTGACTCTTTCTAATTAATACGAATTGCTTGGCCAAGGTCAAAACAGTGGCCAACAGCCAGAAATGTCTGCTCTGAATTTCTTTTCTAGGGCTTTTGAACAATATTTAAACTTCCCCTGTGATAGCTGGAGGTCATGGGTTTCTTTAAAAAAAAAAACTTAGAATCTTGCTATCGCGAGCATATGTTCTCTTATGCTCGCTTGTTATCTTTTAATTGGTTTCTATTCTAAATGTATGCCAACTGTTCCTGCTGGCGGCAGAGGCTGCTACTGAAGCTGGGATGGTGCCTTGTCAACTTTATTGATGCATGTGTGAAATGTATATTACCATTCCCATTTGCCTCTCTATAGCTCAGCTGCTTGCTGGGCTGCTGAAAAAGATCTCTCCATCATTATCCATTTATCCCTCTTTTGGAGGTGGCTAGTTCTGGAGTCTGTAATTTGGCAAAATGCTCAAACAACGGTGGAACAGAAATTGTACCAAAAAAAAAATCTCCAGGCAAAATGATGGTAGACTATTTCTAACCATTTTTGCCAAAATAAAAATAAAACCCTATCTTTCTGTGAGGGTGAGAGGAGTAGAAATATTTATTTGTCCAATTTGTCCCCGCCCACCTCCTCCCATTGGGGGAAATATATGAAATTATTGCTGAAATTCACTCATTCAGATTCTACTCATCCTTCCTGTCTCTTATTCAGACTCCAAAAGGCTTTACCCTAGCAATTCAAGAATCCACGTTTGAATGGAATTCTTGAATCTCAATGTAGAACTTGAGGGAGGGATCTGCAACAGTAAAACTACCTACTCTTCTCAGTGAGATGCACTGGATAGAATCAAACATCCTTTAATATCTAAACCAGACCCTGCTTACTGGGAGGAAAGAGACATAATCCCATGCACACTGCCTTGAGTTTCTGGAAATCGTGGAGATCAGGATTAAACACTCTGTTGTTAATAATAAAACACTGACATGGGAAGACTCAAATCAATCTCCTGATCCCTCTCAAAAAGGACCCTGGGCAATTTTAGTTGTGCTGTATAGGATCCAGGGACACTGTATAAACAAAACACGACCTGCCAGAAGCCTAAATATATAAAGGCAGCTGCCCTGAGGCCACAGGCAAAGGGGGCCCATCAGGTTCTCCTTGCCTCCCAATCCCTGTCCCACATCTTCAACCAATCTGATAGCATGGACTAGGACTGCCCTATCTGGGTTGCCAATATCCAGACAAATACTAAATGACATGCAGAAAACAGTTAACTCTTTGCCCCATGGCTCTATTCATATCCCTGTTATCAGTTGCTACATACATGAATCAGGTGTCAGACAGGAAGGTGAGAAGTGAGAGTTTTTTCCCACCTTCCCTGGCTTTGGGATTCTAGCAACCTAATCCCATGCACTACCTAGCAGTCTATAGGACATTTCTCTTTTGGTACTAGAAAAACTGCAACATGGACATCAGTCATGGACATTCCCTGGGGAAGGTGTTCCATAATCTTATCAACCAGCCCCAGTTAATAGCCTTAGCACCTTGGTCTTTGAAGATGACATTAACATAACAGTATATTAAACCAGTCAAGAGGCTCTGAGGGCATTTATACCTGATACCAGCTTAACCCTGTCAAGATAGGATTGCATTTGGGAAAAATATAAATCTACTCTAACACCCACTCTACCATTATGGATTTCCCCACAAGAAGCGTATAGTAGGAGAGAAAAAACAGGAATTTGCAAATGGCTAAGATATTTGGACCTAATAAAATTTGAAGGGGCTATATATAAAATGAAAAGAAGAGATGAATTGGAAAATGAAGGACATCCATGCCAATGGTTTTTGTATTTTCAGTTAAAGGAACAATTTAAAATTGATGCCCAAAGTTACAAATTCACAAAAGATTTAACCCGGTGGGATAATTTAGTTTATGCCAACAATGACCACATAATTTCCAAAATATATAAAATGTTATTACAAATAAGAATGGCAAATGTACAAATTAAACAATGTATGATTAAATGGGAAAGAAATCTTGGACATCACATTGACTATGATGTTTGGGAAAGAATGTGGACCAAAGGGCTGAAATTTACTTTAAATTATAATTTAAAAGAAAATTTTTACAAAATGATGTACATGTGGTACATTACTCCGGACAAAATATCCAAAATGTTTCAGAATACTTCAAATGTCTGCTGGAAGTGTAAAAAAGAAACAGGGACATTTTATCATATATGGTGGACTTGTAAGAAGGCGAAAAAATTTTGGACATCTATACACAATATAATTTGTAAAATGTTGACTAAAGAAATTAATAGAACACTGGAACTCTATTTATTGGGCATCATGGACAAGGATTTGGAACATGAACATGGAAAACTTTTACGATATTTGATCACCGCAGCTAGAATTATGTATGCATCAAAGTGGAAGGAAGAACTGACCCCTTCAATGGAAGAATGGACATTTAAATCCCTGGATCTGGCGCAGATGGCAAAACTTACGGACCAGCTAAATGATAAAAATGTGGAAGATTTTCAAAATGACTGGACCCCCTTCTTCAACTATGTAGAATCGACCCAAAAATTAACGTAAATGTGTAAAACATATGAATATAATACAAGATGTAAATATTATGTATTTGACTTATATAATCTCAACAGAACTGTAGAATTATTGTAACCAAATTAGTGAATTGTGAAAAGAAATTATTTAGTTAAGGTATAAAATTGTATTACTTAGGGAGTTGGAAATCCATTTCCTTTCTTTTAAACCTCTTCTTCTCTTTCTTCTTTCTCCTTTCCTTTTTTCTTTCTCTTGTTTTTGCATTTTATGTTTATTGTTGATTTGTCATTTTATGTTTGTATTATTTGTGTAAATAATTTAATAAAGACTATTTTTTAAAAAAAAGATAGGATTGCATTTGGTTTATCAGACAAACCTGATAAAATATGTTCTTAGCTATTGAGACCCATTTGTTTCTCCAGTACCAATGATGGATCAAAAAACAGCCCACCACCCAAGCAAATCAGAACAGGTTACCACCACTCACTTGTTACAAACAACCCACCTGCCAACAGTATCTCTGTCTGGACTAAGATTCTATTTATTAACATTTATCTAATCAATGACACTTTTAAGGCACTTTCAAAGAGAGAGAACCAATAAATCAAGGACATGAGAAATTTGAATTATCTAATAACAACAAAAATGCCAAGTCACTTGATAAATTTTTAATCTCATCTCAGATAATGTCAGCCCCACCAAGTAGACCAGATTAGGAAACTACCTCCACAGGAGGACTAAAATGACACTTTGTTGAGATAGGTTCTAATATCAGAATCTTGCAAGTCTGATTGTGCTGTACCTCTCCTCCTTCTTACACCCCAATGAATCAGGGAGGTCCCTGCTTGATCCCTTTCAGATATTACCTTGTTTCCCAGGACTTAAGTAATGTTTCTGCCCCCTTTGCCTAGGTAATGGTTCTTGCACATTTCTGCCAAGATCATCTTCCTTAATCTCTACAAATAGCCAAAATTTGTGTTACCACAGATTTTGAGGACAGGAGATACATCTTTTCCCGAGTTAAAATACTCATGTTCCCAACCCAGTGTCAAATATCCATGTCTGTTTTCCAGAAAATAAGCTAATATCAGTAACTGATCAAAGAAACCCCTACAAAGAAAACATGCCTGTTAAACTGGGAAAAAGCAGAGAGAGGGCCCATAAAGATATAGGACATTTCTTAACCTCCCCATTGTGCTGGAAATGGAGCACTTCAGGCTGCCTTTGAATCGCTGCTTAGCAGGCTCAGGGGAGAAACCAGCAGTGATCAACAATGGTTTATCTCTTGCAATTTTTCAATCAATACAAAGCTCTTGACGTGCACTAGAGGGGACGATAAAGAAAAGAAGCAGAGCAGAAAATGTGGCAGGTGACAGGACTGAAGAGAGCTGAAAGGAGAAACTTGGTGAAAGGAGAAAACTCAAGATCTAGAGAAACAAAGGGGTTGCAAATAGTGTTACCTGAAACATGAAAAGAGAAAATACTGTGTTTTAGAAGGTGTTTGATATGTAGCAGCAGGATGGGTGGGCCTGTACATATACAACTAAAGAGACAGGTAATTTTTCAACCACATCAGGCCCATCAAGCTCATCATTTTAAAAGTTAATGCCAAAGTAAAGCTTCCAAAATAAGATTGTGGATAGGCCAATTGCAACCATGTGCATTGATCACTCCAAGGTCTCTTCACTTCTATGATTCAACATCAGGCAGGTTTTGCTTAACTTTCCCCTAGACAATAGCACTCCTCTCTGCACTAGCTCTCAGCCATATCCATGCTGTACTTAGACCAGTGTTTCTCAACCTTGGCAACTTTAAGATGTGTGGACTTCAATTCCACAAAGCTGGCTGGGGAATTCTGGGAGTTGAAGTCCACACATCTTAAAGTTGCCAAGGTTGAGAAACACTGACTTAGACTATGCAGAGCTTTGGATTTAAGTTTGTAAGTTAAATCTAGGGTTAGAATGCTATCAGAGTGGGTAATGGTAAAAGTAGGTGGGGAATTTCAGAAGAAAAACAGTTGGCAGGAGGAAGGATTAAGCATTATTTTTTTTTAAAAAAAACATCCTTAGAATATTCCCCTTCCCCAAGGAAAGGACTGTTTAACAGAAGAAGCTACTGTTACATATGGCCAAAGTATAACATGTAGTTTGTCCTAAATCATGATTAACTGGAAAATCATATAGGTTGTAGGAAGAAACCAAAATTTAATAGTCTATATAAAGCCTTGCAAAGCTGCCAACTTTGGAAAGCTGAGATAGTTCAAGCAGCTGCAAGATCAGGGATGTAAGCCAAGAAAAGGCATCAGTGGCAAAAAAATTTTACTTTATCTATTTATCAAGTTACTTCAGACTTTCCACAAAGAATGAATGGTAATATACATTGCCTCTCTTACTTTCATAATAATCCCAGGGTGGCCGGTGGTTCAGGGGTGGAGGCAACTGGGCCTGGCGACTCTGGGGGTTGTAGGGCGGGTTTCACTATTGAGGTGGTGACGGGCCGGGGATGTTACGACGGGAACTGGAGGGCAGGCCATTTCCGGGGAAGACGCTCCCGGTGTCTGTTACCGGTAGCGTGTTCTGGCCCTCCAGGTTCATAACCAGGTCCTGGTCAGCAGATCCCTGAGGGCCCTGGTCTCTGGCTACTGCTTCTGAATGCCAGGTCAGTCAACAACAAAGCCCCCCTTATAAGTGACTTCATCACAGAGGAGGGGGCAGACCTGGCGTGTATCACCGATACCTGGCTGGGTCAGGAAGGTGGGGTAGCCCTTTCAGAAATGTGCCCGGCCGGGTTTCAGGTGTGGCACCAGCCGCGACACCGGGGCAGGGGAGGTGGGGTGGCAGTTGTCATCCGAGAATCTCTAGTAGCCTTCAGGGGCGCTGCTCCACAGGTAGCCGGTTGTGAGACCCTGTTTCTCAAGTTGGGCACCCGAGAACAGTTGGGAGTGTTGCTGCTGTACCAGCCTCCCTGCTGCATGGCAACCTCCCTGCCTGAGCTGCTTGACGCCATCTCAGGGTTGGTGGTGGAGTTCCCCAGGCTTATGGTCTTGGGGGACTTCAACCTACCTTCCCTGGGGCGTGCCTCGGATGTGGCTCAGGAGTTCATGGCTACCATGGCAGCCATGGGCCTGTCTCAGATCATTTGGGACCCAACTTGAGACAGTGGCCTCACTCCGGACTTGGTTTTCTTGTTGGAGCAGTGGCAATGTGATCTGAGGGGAGAGGTAGATCTGTCCCCATTGTCATGGTCAGACCACGCCCTGGTGGCCCTGAGATTCTCTTGTGCTGCCCCCCTCTGCAGGGAGGCAGGACCCATTCAATTGGTCCACCCCCGGCGACTGATGGACCCAGTGAGGTTTCAGAAGGAGCTGGGGGTTATACCCAGGGATCTACTGCACAGTCCAGCGGAGGTCCTGGCCACAACCTGGAATAGAGAAGCAGCTGGGGCCTTGGACAGGATCGTGCCTGTGCGGCCTCTCTTGCCCACTCAAACCCGGCACTCCCCGTGGTTTACGGAGGAACTGTGGGTTTTGAAGAGGGTGAAGAGACACCTAGAGCACTGCTGGAGGAAGACAAAGACTGAATCTGACCGAACGCAAGCTAGAGCCACTATTAAGGCCTACCTTGTGGGGGTAAGAGTGGCAAAACATCAATATTTCTCCGCTGTTATTGCATGCGCAGGATGCTGCACAATGGCCCTGTTTAAAATTACGTAATCGTTATTAGGTAGGGGGGGCTCTGTCTCCCACCTACAGGGCCATGCGGAGGAATTTGCTGAGCATCTGCAGGGTAAAATCACTCAGATTCGGTCCAAGTTGGACTCTAAGCGTGGGGCAGAGTCTGGGGAGATGCTGAGGGAACGTACTTACCCGGTTATCAGGGAACAGTTTGATCCTGTTGGGCCTGAGGAAGTGGACAGGATCCTCCGGATTGTAAACACCACCATGTGTCATCTAGACCCATGCCCTTCCTGGCTTGTGAAAGCAGCCCGGGAGGTGACATGTGGTTGGGTCCAGGCGATGGTTAATGCATCTTTGAGGGAGGGAGTGGTTCTGGTTGCCTTTAAAGAGGCATTGGTACACCCCCTCCTCAAAAAGCCATCACTGGACCCTACTGTCCTGGACAACTTTCGTCCAGTCTCCCACCTCCCCTTTTTGGGGAAAGTGGTTGAGAAAGTGGTGGCGTTACAACTTCAGAGGATTCTGGATGAAACGGATTATCTAGACCCCTTTCAGTCAGGTTTCAGGCCAGGATATGGGACAGAGACTGCATTGGTCACGCTTATGGATGATCTCTGGCGGGAGCAGGATGGAGGCAGTGCATCCATCCTCGCTCTCCTTGATCTCTCAGCAGCTTTTGATACCATCGACCATGGTATTCTTCTGGGATGACTCAGGGAGTTGGGGGTGGGCGGCGTGGTTCTGCGCTGGTTCACCTCCTTCCTCCAGGGCCAGTCCCAGTCGGTGGTGATAGGAGATGAGAGATCCGACCCTCGACCCCTGCTTTGCGGGGTGCCGCAGGGTTTGGTTCTCTCCCCTTTCCTATTTAACATTTACATGAAACCGCTGGGTGAGGTCATCCGTCACCACGGGATGCGGTACCATCAGTATGCTGATGATACTCAGATATATATCTCCATCCCGGGTGAAGTAAGTGATGCGGTCAATGCCCTTTCTCAGTGCCTGGGGGCTGTGGGGGCCTGGATGGGGAGCAACAGGCTTCAGCTGAACCCTGGTAAGAGGGAGTGGCTGTGGATTGATAGCTCCTCAGTATCCGGGAAGAGCAGGTGGCAGTCGTGGCTAGGAGGGCCTTTGCACAACTTCAGGTTGTGCGCCAGTTACGCCCTTTCCTGGATCGAGATGCCCTCCGGACAGTCACTCATGCCCTGGTCATCTCCCATATAGACTACTGCAATGTGCTCTACATGGGGCTACCCTTGAAGAGTAACCGGAAGCTTCAGTTGGTCCAAAATGCGGCTGCACGAACAGTGATGAGTGCTCCAAGATCAGCACATGTAACACCTCTACTGCGTGAGCTGCATTGGGTTCCAGTTTGCTTCTGGGTCCAATTCAAGATGTTGGTTATCACCTTTAAAGCCCTACATGGCATGGGGCCAGGCTACCTGAGGGACCATCTCATCCCTATAACGTCAACTCGTCCCACCCGATCATGCAGAGAGGGCAGGTTGCGGACCCCGTCTGTAAGAGAATTTCATCTGGCGGGGTCCAGGAGGCGGGCCTTCTCTGCAGTGGCGCCCGCCCTGTGGAGCATTCTACCCCCCGAGGTGAGGCAGGCCCCTTCGCTCCCGACCTTCCAGAGGGGCTTGAAGACCTGGTTTTGCCGCCTCGCCTGGGATGGGAAGGGCAATAGCTCTTCCTGGGGGTGGCTGGTGATGTAGAGTTCTCCCGACGGAATGGAAATCTCCCACTTGGATTTTATATATTTTTATTATTTTAATATTGGTGATTTTATGAAGTTAGGTTTTAAGGTGAATTTTATTGTAAACCACCCAGAGTCCCCCTTTTAGGGGGAGATGGGCGGTGATAGAAATGTGAATAATAAATAATAAATAGATAATAAATTTGTGTTTTGGGTGATAAACAAACGTGTTTTGCTCAAGTGAGCTTCATAGCAGAAAATGACTCCATGTCACCCCACTTCAGCACTCTGCCACAGTGATGCCCCAATACAAGGAACTGCATGTGATCTGTAAGCAAATCATTAAGCAGGTAGTTTAAAAATCAGAGTAGGGCCTTTAAGTGAGAAGTAGAAAGCCTGGATGTTTTAATCTGGATTCCTGTGCTGAGTTGTGGGCTGGACATAAATAGCCTCTTCAAGCTCTATGATTTTTATGAAGTAATTTATGGGATGCAGAGGAAAAATAATTGTATAGTGTACAAATTACACAGCAGAACCAGCTTTACTGTCAACAAAAACTTGTCAAAACGTTATTTCTACTCTTATAAGCATATTGATGATTTAATATTGATGAATAGGAATCTGAGAAAAAAAGTATCCAGTATATGGCTATCAAATGACAGCAGCTTGTCAACTTTCACACTGACTTATAGCAGCTTTAATAAACTTCCATAATTGGGAAGGTGCCAAATTGGTAAAAACCATCTTCCTGATATTGCTGGGTATTACACTGGGATTTCCCTAGTGCTTAACTTGGACATGTCTGTGGTCTATCCATCTTTTCCTTCTGGACTCTTAAGGACTCTAATAGGAAAAATGGGTGACTCCTGCAAACTCAAACTTTGTCACTTCTAATACAGAAGATGAATGAGCTGGGAAATGGTCAGAAACGAGTAGGAAGATATGACCATCAAGCACAATCGAGAGAATCCTGGCTGGGGAATTCTGGGACTTGAAGTCTACATGTCTTAAAGTTGCCAAGGTGGAGAAACACTGGCCTAAAGGCACATGGTGCCGTTTTGCTATTGAAGAGTGAGCAGGCTTGGTGCTGGAAAATTGGCCTGGTGAGTCCCAAAGAAAATGACAGGAAAAATGCCTTCCCCACCCCCCTCAGACTTTCTTCATGTGCTCCAAGTCACAGCACAAGCATGGCCTGGGATTCTCTTTTTCCCCCACACAACTGCCTTTATCTCATCCCAGCCCTTGAGGGAAACATGTTTCTTAGCCGTACTGGTGTTAAACTACCATTTCCCCCCTCATTTTGATGCTGTCCAAGGGTAGCCTCAAGATATATAAAATCTGTTAGACTTTGTCATCTTGGACTTCCTTACCTTGGGGGAATGTCAACTGACTGCAATGACTTGAAAGAGAAACAATAGAGACATGATAGAGATTGGCAATTGGAGACAACCAATTTCACACTATTATAGTTTTCTGGTGGATAGCACTTACTTGAGACCAGAATAAAGATATGAGAGTTGAGGGCAATCCAAAAATCTTAGTCCCCACCCCTCCAGTCCTACTACAGCAGATCAAATAAAGATATAGCAGTGTTGAGCAATATACTTCCTGAGTCTTAAGATAAACTATGCTTCCTCTAATAAATTTAAAATGGCATTTTGCCATTGTATTGTCCTGTTGACTCATGTCCAGTCTGTTAGCATATATAACCATTAAATCCTTGGCAATGCTACCACTTTGTTAGTTATAGCCAGTAAAACCATCCATAGATTAGTGCTATGACATCCAAAATTACAGAAGTAAGGGGCATAAAAAGGATAATTCATCAATCCACAGTATATTGTAAAATCACTCTTTCCTCTCCAGATAAACCAGCAGTCAATTCATCAAGTCTTCAGAACAGAATTATTTTTCAAAAGGAAATTCCAAGAATAAATCAAAATAACGTTCATAGGTTTAATAAGATTTTAACTAAAGTGAGGAACTACCACACCTAATATTTGTTGCTATTTTACATAATGGGCACGACCCTTAGAACATTCTCCTCTACAAGTCCCACAGATACGAACAGAAGCTTTAGAAGTGCTTATGCATGAGAATGGCCTAGTTAATTTTGCCTATTAGCTTCTATGTTTTACTTGCATAAATCTCTTGCTCTTTATAGTAACCTATCACAGACCATTTCCATAAGGATAATGCTCTATTATATGACTCCCCATGGGTACCTAATTGTCCTTGGGACTGATTCAATTCCAGACCAACATGTCCTTGATTAACTTATCTAAAGGGTTTAGAGTCCCTACATAACCCCTTCAGACTCCTATTAGTCATCCCAAAATACTGCCTTTCTTTTTTTTGAGAAAGCCTATAGCTGTCATTTTCTATAATCTCGTAAGATGTTCATGTGAAAAAAGTGACCACGGCTTGATGCAGCCATATAAAATTTAAATGTATATCTGAACACGTATCTCTTCTTTCATATATCCTTCTGTCCCATGTTGACATACACCTCATTATAATTCATTAACACATTTGAGAGTGGGAGGTGGAGGGAGCTGAGAAATAGCTTAGTCTAAGGACAGCTGGCAAATTAATGAACAAGGTGAGATTTGAGTCATGAATTTTCTGATTTGTAAGTCAGCCTCTTGAACCACAATGTTACAACAGCTGGCCACTTTGATATTGCAGACGTGTTACCATTAACCTGGATTGTATCACTGAAAAGTGTATGTGCATATGCGTATAACGTCCGTGTGTGTGTTTGTGCGGATAGCACTGTAAGCCAAGTTCTCAGAGAGAGTCATACTCAGTACCTTTTATGATGGTTGAAATAACGCCCATGTAGAGGGAAATGAGAGAACAATATGAAAACAACAGGACGTGAGAAAGATCTTCAGAGTGCCGTAGCCTGTCCCTGAACTCTAAGCATCACTGCACAGTCTCAAGCTTTTCCTCTTCAATACTTAGGTATTTCAGCAACACTGCAATCCTATAGATATCTATTCAACAGTAAGCCTTGCTAGAATTTATTTAGCAGGACCTATTCCCAAGTTAGTGAATTTAGAACTTGCTATATTGCAATAACAATATCTGAAAAGCCTCAGTTACAGAAAATTTGGTCCTTGATTGGGAATAAATTGTCAATCTTTGTTCTTAGCTAGAAAAACAGCCTCAGTATCTTGCGATACTGCCTTGCAAAACAGTATCAGGGACATGATGATCAACGTATAGGTGAATGTTGGCAGCAGTCTCTTCCTCACTACACCCGTACACTTCCTTTCACAGAACCAGCAACACATTCTGACATCTCCCTTGATGCCATCTCAATTCCATCCTGATTTTGTCCTGTGCATGGGAAATGTCATCCCTGACAAAAACTAGTCCAAGTTTCTAAAGCACAAAGTAATTTTTTTTTTTTAAAGTAGTTTCTCTTGAATGTTGAGAAATCCATGGATTGGTTAGTTAATATATTTATTTATTACTTCAGTTTATATGCTGCTCCATTTCCAAAGACTCCAAGTGGCTTACAAATGAGACCACAACATTAAAACATAAGAAGTCATTAACAAGAGGCCCCTGATATATCACCATCTGGGCAGCAGAATCTTCAAGTGTCCCCAGAGGAAGAGTCATGTCCTCACAACTCTTCAAAAATATAATAGGAAGAAGGTAGACTGAATATACAGGGGTAAGCTGTTCCAGAGGCAGTAGTCCAACTGGGAAGTAATTCAGGCATGAGTGGCCATGAGCAGTGTCTCCCAATCTATGCACAGGTGTTAACTGGCACACAAGATGAATTTGTGCAAAAACTCTCCAGCTGCCACCTACTTGTCATTCAGGAGCTGGGAGTCCAGGGGGAAGACTCTGGGGGAGTGTTACCCCATCCAGAGATAACGATGGAAGGTCTCTAGATCCAGGACAGCCACTCAGTGTTGCTAGGGTTGAGTTGAAGCCTATTTTCCCCCATCCAGACCCTCATAGCATCCAGATCCTCTTTGTCAGCTCAGGGAAAAGGTGTGTGACTAAGTATCATCACCATGCCAAACGGTGACACTCCTAGCAGCCTTATGTAGATGTTAAATAGGAGTGAGGAGAGAGTTGAGCACCTCTCATGTGGCACCTCACAAAGCAGAGGCCTTGGGCTAGACTTCTCCCTTTCCAGTAGCACTGACTGGGACCAGCCTTGAAGGAAGGAGAGCCACTAAAGTGCCTCTCATGCCCAACCCCCTTAGCCCATTAGTCCAGAAATATACCATAACTGATGGTATCAAGGGTTGCCAATTTTCTTTGCAGAATACTTTCTGCCCTTCAAATGTTCTCCTTCCTTTCATACCCTTTACAGCCCCTGAGCTAGGATTACCACCGCTACCCTGATCCCACCAGAGGTCATCCACAAGCACAATTAATTATGTCTCAGTCCTATTACTCCCTAATAACCAGATAATGATCTGACAGTGGCAAGGGACTGATGAAAATGTATGTGGCTACTATAGACAAACCCATGGTTGTCATGTTGACCATGAATTCACAAGCTGTCCCCTCCCCTCCGTGAAGCAAACTGAAATCTTCCAAAATGAAAATTATAGCTGATTCCAGTACCAACCAGTTTCAAGATCAAGGAGCTCAGGTAGGGAATAAGGATGGAGGCCAGTAAAAACAACACCCTAGCTTGTCCCTGGACCCCAAACATGCACAAACAATAACTCTCAAGTTATCTACAGAGCAATGCCCTTGATCACCTGCAGAGTATCCCAGATGACAATCACAATTCCACCTCCCTACCATGGGGTTGCAGCTACAACACCTGAAAAACAGATGGACGTATCTCTGAGGGTGGAACAACCCCTTGTCACAGTCCAGGTCTCAGTAGTACAAGCCATATCTGCTCTGACATCCACAATAAGGGGTTCCAGTTAGATTTCCAATTCTTCACAATTTTCTTCTTTGCACAATACTTTCTGCCCTTCAAATGTTCTCCTTCCTTTCATACCCTTTACAACCCCTGAGAGCTGTTAAAACGCAAACACTGCAATCAAAGTTTATGATGCAGATTAAGCAACCTTTTGAAAATAGTTCCAAGTGCAGAATTTGCTGGCCACAAAAGAATCACCTCTCCACACTACTGATGTTTGCCTTTCTCTACCATACTGTCTCTCAGCTTAAAGAAAATAGCAGAAGTGGGGCTTACCTTTGCTAATATCTTCATACTCCAGCCAGAGCTGTTTTTGGACTTGCTTGTTGGGATACCAGATAGAGCAGGATTCCTCAAATCCATAGACAGCTTCCTGTATATAGTGGTTGCCAAAATGATCCAGCAGAGCCACAAAATCTCCCCGAGATGTCGCTCCATCCAGAGAATGAAGGGCATTGCCGAAAGCTGCAGAGAATAGAAGTACAGCAAGCAAGAATTTAAGAGAGAGGGAAAAAGGCAGGACACATATTGATAATGTAAGGTGTTGCTGTCTTGCTGGATCAAGCCAAGATCTAGCTAACATTTTGCTACCACATTTATATGCTTCTGGAAGGTCACAAGCAGGTCAACAATACTTGCTCACTCCAGTACCCTGATTCTCAAATACACACTCTGTATGTAAAAATAAGGTTAAGTGTCCTTAATAGAACTGCATTTTAAACAAGGTCTGTAGCTATCTCCACACATTCCAGGAGTGAATTCAGTGTGCAAAGAAGTAAATTGCCCTTTTTTAGCCTGACAAAAATGTTTAATTTCAGCAGCAGGCTCTTAATTGTTCACACCTGTTTTTGCAGTTTGTAGGGGGATGGGGAGGAATAAGAATTGCTGACCAAAACATTGTTACAGGATCAATTCTTATCAGAAACTGAATTGCTAGCTTTGATTGAGTTATGGTATATTCTTAAGGAACATTGTATACAGAGATGCTGAAAAAACAGCAATACTCTATTATGAACAGAATAGATATAGATTTCTCTGCATTAAAAAAAAACCCCTTTCAATATTCAGGTAAACTGCCTCTGCTCAGATATTTTTATTCAAAATCCAGCTATTGAGACCGAATAATCTGTGTGAAGCCACAGCAACATCTGCAACAGTGCCACCCTACTTGACCTGCTGGTCTATTTCCTCCTGTTTTTCATCATTTTGAAAAAAAGCTTAAATATTTCTTAAAAGGATAAAAGATTACATACTCAATAGACAGTACATGACATGAAATTTTGGCACCTAGTCTGTGGTCTTTTCCAAGTTGCTCCTAGAGAAGGTGAAGATGTCCCATTTGCTTCTTAGCTACACGATTTAAGATATATAGGAGGGCCAATAAGCACCAAATATTCAAGTAAGCAAATGTGACTGAACTCTGAATAAGGAAGCTTAAAATCTTATTTAGCCTGCATTTTCAGCAAACTAATTTGCACTTTCCAGACTTGCACTGAATTTTTCTGTTTTCATAATTCTCTGAATTGTACAGCATGATTTTCAATTAAAAAACAACAACAAGCTGTGTACAAAAAGGCTTGGGCTGCAAATCCATACCTTAGGATAAAATGTCATGATTTTAGTATAAAATATAAAAACTTTACAGACTTTAATGTGAAAATAACTTAGAATGGAACTGTGAATCAATATATGTGAAATTAGTATTCTCCAGACCTGCAACTTAGAATCCCTAAATTGCCAGCCGACATTGCAGTTGAATCTCAACAGATCTTTTGGGTATTTGGGTGGAGGTGGGCCTAAATTACAACCAGACAGATCTATTCCTCTCTAACTCAATGAAATTGCTGATGACTGAAGGGTCATCAGGGCTCAGGATTTGAACCAAATGCCCTACAGAAGACAGTGATGTCCAGGGTGAACAGAAAGTTAGAAGGGCCACCTGGCACCAGCTCCAACCCCTTTTCTGGTGGCATCCCCCAACCCCCCTGATGTGGTAATGTGGCCATTCTAAGGCCACCCCACTAAGGGCTGGACATAACTTACACTGAGAGGTAGCCATCTGGTTCAACCGAACATGGTACATGACAGAGCGAACTTTCCAATGTTGTAACAAAGGATATCCAGAAATCTCACTGAAATTCACCATCCCTGTGGAAGAAACCATGGGCAAAATAGGGAAGGCAAAGAAGATCAGCAGAAAACATTTGCAAGACAGCTGTATTCTGAATCTGACACAGAATATGAATTGGTTTCCCCATTCAGCAGAATCAGGAGGCAAGTATGTTTCCCAGGCTGAGCTATTTTAGGCTGCAGGTGAAAATCTGTTTGTTAAAATCACCTTACACATTAAAAACACCCTGACTTTATAAAGCAGGTTCAAGAGAAATTACTCTGCGGTGCTTTATTTTTCTTAGGGGTGTAGCAAAGAAGAGGTGGTGTGTGTGTGTGTCTGTCACCCACCCCCTGCCAGACTTCTCCCTGGGATCTCAACACTCACATCCCATCTACTTGAGTGCTGAGATATCTGGGTATGAATATATCCCAGGTGGAAGAGTCTTCTGCCACCTGTTCTTGAAATGGGAAATGCCCCTCATCTGGATGGGACAGAACAAAAAATCCTTTCTTCCTGAAGAACAAGCTCCAATTGTCTCCTTTTAATGACAGTTACCAGGCCTAAGTGGACTTGGGGGCATTAGGCCAGATTACAAAACCAACACTGGCATAATCAAGAAAAAGAGGATGTTTATTTAATAAAGGCTTTAATAAATGAGTTCAGAGAATAGTTTAACCACCATGTTACATGATGCTGAAGTTGCTGAAATCCACAAACTAAATCAAGTGCTTGGTAATCTACAAATAATAATAATAATTTATAAATTTGTAATTTATAAATATAATTTATAATTTATTAACAGATAAAGAGACAGGAAACTGGAGCAGATGTAACATTACCCAAAACTGAGCAAGCAGCACCAAATAGAAATTAAAAAATCCATCACACAACTAAGCTATATCTTCCCAGCTAACTTTACTTTAGTACTTCCAGTTCTCCCAGGAGTTTTTGATGTTAGCCTGAATTCTTCATCCTAATCCAGTAAAATACATTTTCTTGAGGTGCCCACTCACTGCAAGGCCTCCAAGCAAGACTCAGTCAGAGAACAAAGAAACACTTGGTCTCCTCTTCCCTAATACAACTTTCTTTCCTCTCACTGGAGAAGTCACGGCTGTGACTGGAAAATACTAAGTCCCCGAGCCAATGAAGCTATTAATTCAAAATTAAGAGCCCCTAGTTACAGCTAGCCAACAGGCCATTCAAAATTAAAATCCCCTTAATGAGTACAATGTGTAAGATTTTCATCCTCATTACAAAGCATTTAAAAAACATTTGTTTATTTAGTAAGCAAAAGTATATGGCTGAGATGAACAAGGATGGGAGACAAACAAGAATGAAAACTTAATATATTTATCAAACCAATTTAAAGTAAGGAAAAATGAAAGCATTCTTATTTTGCAGCTAGAATCCCCAGCCTTGATTTTATGAAATGCTTATATTGTCCTTTCCTTTAAAATTCAAAGCTGATACATATTACTTTCTGCAGGCATGAGGTCCTACCCATATTCATATATGTGCCTGTTTATTTATTTATTCGATTCAGAGGCTGCCTGGTTCCTCAGCACCTCTGGGCATTTTACCTACAGCCATTAGATTAGCACTGCTTCTTTATGGTATGCAACTGCACTCTGATATAAAATTCTAACTGTAAGAAAGAATACAATCATACCTTCTGAGAGTCATATTCTTTACACCTAGAAGCATCTCCAGTGCTGTACTCAGACTAGAGACTGGGCTGATTAATATCAAAACAAGAGCTTGGCAACTAATCATATTTTACTGGCTCAAAATCTATCATCTATCTATCTGTCTCCCTCAGGGCTTCTGCCCCTCTTAGTATCAGCTAACTTAAAATCTAGATGGTGTGGAGCAATAACTAATGAACTGTTTCACCTTGGCATGCCCCCTGATTTTCTTATAAATATGGGTTACAAGAAAAGCCATGGAGCTTATTAACCAAGGATTAGAAGATACTGAACTTCAGCATAATCTCGCAGCAGCCCCCAGGTTATATCATCTCCTCAGTGAGCCAAGGGAATCACAAGCTGCATGCTATTTATTTAAGTTATCCTATACCCATCACCGATGGGCTTTTTCCAGAGCACATTTTAATGCCATTGCTTCTGCAATTATGGATGCCAGGCGTAAAGGAGTCCCTGTACTGCTTCAGCAATGCCTTTGTGCCTCTCGGGGACCTGTAACCCTAGAACGTGTTTTTCTAAAGTGTAAATTCTAGGTGGAACTGCATTTTCAATTAATCTGCCCTCTAATGGAAAGACTGCCTGGCACCCCGATCAGCATTATCAAAAGGTTTTCTTAAGTGACAGGTGTCCTCAAATCACCTTTTAATTGCCAAGTTTTGTGCCCTGGCCATAAAGCTATGTCATACTCAGATTTGTTTTTTTTTTCCCCCCAAGTAATTGTTTTATTGCATTATAAGATGTGAATAATACAATATAAAATACTAGCAGGGTACAGGGGTATTTATGCAATATAAACTAGAAATTATTAACACTACGATGGTTTAGATAAGTTAAATCTTTAAATATAAGGAGAAAAAAGTTTATATCAATGTTAAATATAATTTCTTAAATGTTAATAAAAATAAGGTTGCTTGAATTGTACAATTAAAGCTAAGGATGGCATAGATTTTCTATCCATGTGGTTTTCTGGTAAAAATACAGGGGTGGTTTACCACTGCCTTCTCCTACACAGTATGAATTGTTGCCTTTGCTATTGTCACTAAAGTGATCATCTCCCTCCACCTTTGATTTTATTGCTTTATACTAAGGTCTCCACTGTATTTGATTTATTATTGTCTATAAATATAAAACAACAACAACAGAAAATAAAAAAGGAGCTGTTTGGAAAAGTAGGTAAGTATTTAATTTCTAACATCCCCTTCCTTTATGCTTTGACCAATTTGCAGTATTTATAAACATTTAGACCTCCTTAGAAACCACACTGTGTTTGTATTTGCCTTGCTGCATGGTGTATTAGGTATATAGAAACCATTCTTGCTTGAATTTGGTTAAATTTCTGTTGTGAATAATGCTGTTAGTTTTGTCATTGCTGCGTATTCTCCAAGTTTAAGTTCCCAGTCAGATATTATTAGTGCTGAATTTTTCTTCCAGTATTGGACAAAGTTTATTCTCACATCCGTGAACAAGTATCTCAGTAAATTATGATGTTTCCTGTTAATATATTCTGGAATTATACCTGGTAAAAATTGTGACTTCATTGCAAATGTAATTTCTAAAATTCTCTGGATGGTACTACATATATGAGTTTTTTTTACACATCCACCACATTTGTTAAAATGTGCCTTCTGTTTCATGGCATTTCTGCAGATTTGTTAATTGAAGCATACCATGTATTAAACTGTTACACTGTTATCATACTTAAATTGTACTTGAGTTGGTTGTACTTACGCTGCATTGATCTTGGACTGTAATAAAGATACTACTACTACTACTACTACTACTACATGTGTTTATTTACTAAAAACACCGATTAAAATATTTCAAAGCAGTTTACAATCAAATATGTCTGCTGCAAGTCAAGTTCTAAGATGAATTCTAACTTAGAATCTGGTTTCTTTTTTTTTTTCCTGGACAAAACACATTTGATTTAAAGTCAACATTCTTGTATCAAAATTCTTTATCATATTCTGAGCAAAAAGGAATAGTGATTTTACTCACATGAACCATATATAACTTTGACCACATTCTAATGACATATAAATCATCCACAGTGCAATTGTGTTTGGTTAATTTTCTGCAGATCCTTTGTGATTACACTTCTTAGACTTTTACACATTTTGTATCTGAGCCAAGGAAAGCAACCATTTGCTGCATAATGAATGATTGCCTTCATCCAGTTTCCTAGGCACAATAGTTCAAATTGCAAACTGGCTAACATATATATTAATTAAATGCTCCCTCAGACAGCAAAAAATCCAAAGACAGGTACAGGGGGAGGCAACGATATGAAAGAAGACTTCAGGAAATAGTGCCTTTTTTTTAACGGATGGAATGGAGAAGAAAGGAAATGCTAATTATACCAAAGAGATGTCTATGGGTAATTTTTCAGTAATTAAAAATAACTTGAAAAGATTTTACTGATGCTTCATTTTCTCTCCAGCAGAATCTCCCCTTCTTAATATACTAAGTCTCTCCTGCCCCTAGTGCCTCACTGCAGTTTTTGCTCTGAGGTCATCACTGGATGTTTTCAAGCAAAGGTTGGACAGTCATTGGTCTGAGGATTCCTGCCCTGGGCAAAGAATTGGACAAGACCTCCAAGGTACCTTCCAACTCTGTGTTTTGTGATTAACCCAGATTTTTTAATGAACACCTAGAAGAGAGGCTGCTTAGATAAGTTAGCTCTTCCTATTTACTCTTGCAAGCTGAGATAACAAACTTCCCACTCTAACCCCAATTCTATAATTATTTCCCTCTTTTATCTTAGCAGGCACTCAATACCTGCTAGACACTTAATCCTCACTAATATGTAACCTTCCCTTTCTTATGCCTGAACTAAGCAGCTCTGAGGATGGGAGGAAAGAGAGAGGTTGAAGGGCTATAAAGCTTGCCCAATGAAAGCAACCTCTTTGTGAGACAAGTCCATGGACTACGTACCTTGCCACAGTCCAGACTCACCATGGTAGTCTGAGGGGGTGAATCTCAGATGCTATAAATATGGAGACCATTTGAATAAATATTTATTAATTGTAAGCATCCTGGCATTTTTCACAGTGTTCACCTTTTTTGTTATCTGACCTACAACTGCACTAGCCAGCAACACTATGGTCCACAGTTCTATGGCAATGTGGAGTACCTCAGGGCAATTTCAAAAGGAGTAACACTAGCATCAAAATAGTGTATCTGTTACTATTAATACCATCATTAAACTGATCAACAATAAAATATTGTGTATTTTTTTCAGTTAGTCATGTAATGTCTACACTGCAAAACTTTGAGACTGAACAAAAGACAGGATTCAGAGAGTGGGATCTGGGAATTTACACACCAGAAGCACTTCAACCCCACACCCTCTCTTTCACAAAGCACCAACCTATTATTGTCTTCAACATAAATCCTGGCCTTTCATCCTTGCAGGTATGTAAGTTAAATGATTTGCCTCATAATGCACATTTTGATTACCCCCTTCCCTCCCACCCAAAGACATTGATGAATTCAAGGGAAAGTACTAGCTATAGTACAGTAAACCTGTAGCTTCAGATAAACTGGAACTAAATCAGAAATGCATCGGCTCAGCTTCCCAAACAGATGACAGCATAATATCAGTTTGAAGACTGACCCAAGAACTAGTGGAAGTTGCCTCTGAAAAGGATCACTCACCAGTCAGAAAATCTGGATCAGGAGTAGGCTCAGACAGCTCCTCTTGGCACTGATTCTCTAGTGGAACGGTGGCCAACATTAGTCCATCTGGCAGCTGTTGCTCCAAGCCACGAGCAAAGTTATTCATCCTGAAAAGCGCCAAATGAGAAGTTCAAAGCAAAGGTCACTTCAAAAAATCCAGGCAAGTCTGCCTATAGCTGTTCCTTAAATTATGTTCAGCAGAAGAGCAGCATTCCATGAACAATTTGCACATATGCTGTAAACACCTCCAAAGGCTTTTGAAGGTCCCGCCACTTTTCCTTCAAAATATTGTTTTGATTTCAGCACAAATTTGAAACCAGATCGAATTATTACATTAGGCTGAATATTTCACCGACTGTAACAATACCAAATTTCATTCTAGGCATTGAAATATGCCATAATGTGCATGCTCACAGATCTCATTAAGAACTATAATCAATATATCAAAGGTATGTAGAAATAAAGAGTATTATAAAAACATTTTATTTCAATATTCCTTTTATGTTTTACTTTTTTGAAAGAGACAGAGGTGTTCTTCATGTTAAAAATTGTCTTAAAACCCTACATTTTAGGACTACATACAATGCCAGAAACATCAAAGGATTCCTCATGACCACTAACTGTAATGCTGCCAATGGAGCCCTTCCTTGGGCTCCATTCTTGTCCTCCAGCTCTTACAAAATTGAAGGATTGAAGAACTGTCTGAACTGGGGAACCAGCATGTGTAGTGGTTTAGAAATAGAAATAATGCTAGGCTTATTGAAACCTCTTTTGCTCCACCAGGATTTTTCACACAGAGAATAAAAAAGGCCCTCCAAATGTCTTAATGTTTTACTTAATAGGTAAATGAGGATGTGCAAATCTCCCCTAAGAAACATCATTAAGTTAGAATTCTGTTTCTCTAGAAGTTCATTATCCATCTAGAAATTATGATAAATTTGTGATAAAAAGACAACCAGTGTTTTTCAACAGAAAATCAAAAGCTAATAGAATTGCATGGATAAATATGAAAGAGGCTTCAAGGAGTATTTCTTCTAATCCCATTAAAACTCCTTTACTTACATACCTGTCTTTTAAAACATGTAATCTTTTCATGGATAAAATGTTCTCTTGGTGGATAACATAATCGCAGAGGAATCTACTTGAATACTAATATCATTTTCGAGAGTTGGGTGAATAGTATTAGAGAATGGTCCTTTAACAGAAGTCATCTATCTCTGAAGGAAAATTCACTTGGAATCAAATCCCAGGTCTTAGTACTAGCAAGTGAGAAAACCTGGGAAATTTTAATTTGCAAGTTGCTCTGGATAGAGCTTTGTTTTGCTTATGATGTAAAAGCACTATAGATAACACAGTACAGATAATAAAAAGAACAGGACTTGGAACCCAACAGAACAGCAAGCTTTTTTCTAATACCATCATCACCTGAATGTTCCCTTCAGCACCTGCCCAGGTGCCAACTCACGCGTTTGATTGTTGTAACCATAGAACATTTCCCCAAAGAGAGTTTGATTCATGGGCAGCTCTCGGCTCTCTTCACAGTCAGTACCCTCTGGACAGGACTCTGAAATTAACTGACAAGATCGTCCATCCATACCTAGCTTGTAATCTTCAATGCATCTGCCAATGAATACAAGAAAAGCTATTAAAACTTGCTACAACATTTACAAAGGGAAATATATTCTGTGTTCAAAGAGGAACCCATAGATAATATAGCCACACAGGTAAAAAACACAGTACCCCTCTTACAAATGTGTAAAATCAGGTGAGATTATCATTACAGGTCTAATTCAGAGGTTTTCATATTTCTAGAAAAACTTTCCCATGTGTGATTTTTGTGCCAAGTAATGCCTGATGCTGGAACATTTCTTAAAATGTGAAAATGTGCTACCAATTTACATGGGGATAAAAAGAACCAAACTGACATTTGTATGTGGAATTTAAAAGAAGAATTTCACTCAGTTAAATTGAAAAATAAGCAGAACAAAATAAGCAAATAACAAACCCACTGAACAACAGTTGAGTGGGATGAGTGAAATCTGTTAATCCCTAACTGCAGAAACTTCTGAAGAAATCCCTAAATCCAGAATGTGAACTGTAGTGTAACTGTAATGAATGTAACTCAGCAACAATCAGAGGACCACAGGTTTCCTACTCTTTTATGAAGCAGGAAATGTCTCAACCTCTGGTTGCTAAAGACAATTCCTCAATCTGCTATCAGGAACCCTGTTACTAAAAACATCATGGTAAATAAGAGCTTCTTTCACTGCTACAAAATATATCATGATAGGATTTAACAAAAGACGTTAGTGTTATGCAATGCTTTGGTTTTAATTCCAAAAAGATAATTCAGAACATGTGAAGGTATGATTAGAGCACCAGTCTGAAACTCTTTAAAATAGCTGTGTCTTTTCTTGGGATCATACAGCATCTGCTGGGACAGCTTTGTGATCTTGAGAACTAACAAGGTTATTGTACGGGGTTTCAGACAGGTGCTACATTCATACTCCCATGGGCTTCAAAGCACCTTTCTGGAACTGAATCTAAGTGCTGTGAATTGTTAGTATTTTTCCAAAAAAAGGGATAAAAGGATGCATACCTGAGTATTCTGAACATGTGCATCTTGCTATACATAATTATTGCTACACTCAACGGAATGTATATGCAATGTATATAAAAGTTTAAAGTTGTGATATATTCATTGGTATGGGGAACATTTGGCAATCCTTCAGATTGAAACACTTATTATTTAGATACCACATTGCAGAACAGAAAGCAATAGTTGGACATGATTTGAATAGTAACAGGTGCCCACAGGGCATGGTAAAAAAAAGTCAAAATGGCAGTCATGACGGTGCAATTAAAGCTCTATCTGCAATGCACAACTTCAGTTGCATTATCACAGCTACCATCTTGACTTTTTTTACCATTTTCTGCAGACACCCCTGAATAGAAAACGTATTATTATATAGAGTAGTCAGGAATTCATTATTCTGAAATAAGTATCAGCAGTAGTAAAGGAAGGGTATTATAAACCAGCCTTGAAATAACACAAGATTTGCTACAAACGGTGTTGCCACCACACATGTTAATACTGAAGAGAAAAAAAAACAAGCACACCCAGATCCACACATGAATATATATGGGTGATCAATATGTGTATATAGTTTGGAGTGAGGAGGTCTCACCATAGAGGTTACTAGAAACTTCTGTGGAACTCACCCACAAAACATAAGGATATTGTACAAAGAAGGGTCTTCTGGCAAAGGCACCATATGTTGTAGACAGAGTTGCTCGCAACCGCCATTGAACCCATCCGAACAGTCCACACCTATGTGGCGATTGTAGCAGCCAGTGCCATCTTTCATGGGGCTGAGACCAGGAGGACACTAGCAGAGGAGGAGGAACAGCATAATGAACCAGGTGAGCACAGACTTTATGCAGAGCGATTGCTTTGCACTGCATGGTCACAGAAGTGTTTATAACACATAACAGTAACTTCACACATGTTATCATTGTACTGCTTGTTCCACATACATAGTGTAGTTCACACAGTGAGGAGAGAAACTGAATTAGTGATATTGTTTCATCTTGCAATCAGCATTGAGATTTGTGCTAGCTTCTTGGAAGTTTTCTACTCAGTTTCTGCTAAATAATTCTACAGTATCATTCACACTTCAAGCTCACAATCTGTGTTGCATTTCCTTTCTGCCTTCCTGTTGCAAAATCTCTTTTCATTTTTACAACTATTCTTTTTTCACATATGAGAGAACTGAGTATCTTGTGGATGTGCCCCCCCATTAGTGTATTTTTCACCTTTACCTTCTTTGTTTTTATGGGGTGGGGGTTACTATTCTTGTCTTTATTTTTAAAACTTTGGCCTAGAGGCTTGCTTTTCTCCGATTCACTTTCAGTGAGCAAGGGCAGAAAAGAGAAAGGACTTCTAAATTCAGTGGCTCAGGACTGTGCTCTTCTCCCTCACAGGCTGCTCATTTTCTCATGCTATGTGGATGCTACAAACTGTTCAGGTTATATGGAGATTTTTGTGTGCCCAATTTCTAGAGGTTAGACAGTCTCAGGCAGGATCTTCTAGTACAAACGTGTAGAACCTCAAATACCCATCAACACCAGCCAGGGCGATTAACAGTCAGAGCCAGAGCTGCATTTTCTCCAGTCTTTTTCAAGAGGAAAATGTGCAGTGAACTATGAACTAGGTGGTGCCCTGGGCTACCTTAGAAAGCAGCCGCACTCTGGCTTATATAGTCTGTCATGAAATAAGCAGGATCCAGAGGCTCTGATTAACTAGAAACTATTTTTCAACTTGTTTTAGTTTTGAAGTAAGTTGCTTAACCCATAAACAAGTCCAACTGAAGTGAATTAAAGGGCTATAAAACTGACTGATAATATCATCAATAAGGTTTTCCTTTCAAGTGGGACATTTTGTAGAATATAAGAGGAAGAGCTGTAGGCTTTTTTCCCTCCCCTTTCTTATGTTTCAGCTCATGAGGTTTTAACAGAGGATTTCTTTCCAAAATGTTTTTCCTCTCATGGTCCTGGTGATGAAGCTTGCACAACAAGACACAGGTTGCTTGATGACATTAATTCTGCAATTTCCAGAACAAACGGTCCCCTGTAGGCCCACTAGATTCTCATTCTGCCCCAAGTTGCTCCTCCTCCCACCATGCCAGCTGGAACAGCTAAGCACAGGAGAATTCTAAGTGTTTGCACAATGCCAGCAGTCAATGAGCAGACCCAGATGTTTGGGATGATGGCAAACAAGCAAATGAGGAGTCTAGGAATCCTGCCCAGCACCCATTCTTATCAGAGTGACTTCCCATCTGGCTGACAAGATGTGCTTGAAAGTTAGGGGTGGACCAAAGAGACCTGTGCATGTGTGTGCTTTCCACTGATTAATCTGATTCCTTTGTGACTCAAGACTTGCACAAGGGCTTAGAAAATCATAGAGATGAGAGGAACCTTTTTACAGGAATGCTTTTGCACGGCTCCCCCTTAAGTGATATGGGTCTTCGGCAGGAGAATTTGCAAGTGACTTGCAAGCTCAGCTTGCACAGGTAAAAATATAAAACCCGTGCCTTAAAGTGATGTTGTCTCAGCTTTCCCCTTTGTGTTAACTATACTACAGTTGCAGCAATATTACAGGGGTGAGCTTGCTGGGAGAGAGTGGTGGCTTTGTTTTTGTCTGCTAGTTCATCTCACTCCTTAGAACAGCGTTTCTCCACATTGGCAACTTTAAGTTGTGTGGACTTCAACTCAAGCCTGCTGGCTGGGGAATTCTGGGAGTTGAAGTCCACACAGCTTGAAGTTGCCAAGGTGGAGAAACACTGCCTTATAGCACCAGAATTTATTCCATGCTAAAAATGCAGAAAAACCATCTGCTGGGCCCCTTTTAGGAAAATTCCATCATCTCCCAACAAGCTTTTCTTGTAGTTAAATGCTTGTCTTGTCTTTGCATTTTGTTTCACTTAAACCCAAATGGATTTTTAAAATTCCATGGTTATAGTATTACTTTCTCCCAGAAGATGTGGCTGAGTTCTCCCCTTTCAGCTTCCTTTGGATATTACCTTTTCAGTGTGACAGCCGGTCTGATCTAGTGGTTAGGGTGTAGAATTAGGACTCAGGAGATGCAATTCAGGTCAGTCCTCAGACTTGGAAGCACATTGGGTGACTTGGGGGCAGTCAGGGTTATTGTTATGGGAAAAAGAGAAGTGAGTGCTGTGGGCGTGTGTATGTGTGTGTGTACACTATATAAATTTGTTTAAACAAACAAACACTGCCTTGAGCTCAGTCTAACAAATTAAAAATGAATTAATATCTTTCCATGCTGACTTCCATGCTGTGTTTAACATAGGTCAAAAAATATTGTGAGTCATCAGCAGGAATTCCAAGAATGGCAACTTCTCTGTATCCTTTCTGGTTCCCACTATAGTACAATATTCCAACCTCTTTCTGTTGTGGGATTTGTAGCCCAACACATCCAGAGGAAAGCAGGTTGGGGAAAGCTGCAATAAATATCCCTGGTTTGTCACCTTTGTTTCATTCTTGCATGCTATTTCTCAGAGGTGTTGCCAATTCCTTATTACAAACTTGTTGGCATGGTTCTTTCCAGCTATTGCACCTGAGGTTGAAACAGCCCCAGGGTCTGCCCACTTTATGTCACTGCACCACACAAGCACTGAAACTCAAGAGAACAGGGTTTCAGATTTGCAGATACAACACATTGACTGTTCAAGACCAGGATTTCTATATTAGATATATTATTTAAATATCTTGTCACATCTTCCATGAATATGTCTACCTCACAGAGGCACATTAGAAATTACAGTTATAGATTAGTACTGGGATGAACAAGTCTGCCATTTCTGCTTTCTCTCACATGCAATTTTCTGTTGTTGTTGTTCAGTTTCAAGCTTTTTCCATAAGAATAAATGCAGGCTTCTTGAAGGAAATTGTCAGCCATTCCTGCTCAGTATTCTCTACAATGTCTGGCTGAAACTCTTCAAGGTTCCAGACTCCAGGCCACACAAGGCCTTTCTTGTTCTCTCGAAAGATGCCCAAGATTAAACTAGGGGCCTCCTGCATATAAAGTATGTACTCTCAATGAGCTATGGCCATAACCTTCAAGAATAATGGATGAAAAGAATGTTCTGGGTTTTCAGATCAATAGGTAAGGTATGAGACACACACACACACCTTCCTCACAGGTACAGGGAGGTGTTTGTGAAAAGTACACAAGTTTAGATGCCCATGAATGAATTGCAGGTAGGATAATATAATACTTTACTTTCCAGTTCCCATGTTCAGGAATGCTATGATTTTTTTTTTACACAAAACAAAAACATGGTGGGGGAAAGGTCTTAAACAAGCAAGGGATTTCCAAGTTGTTTTCATACAATTAAGGGAAATTACAGGAGAGGGAAGGCATCACTATCAAGCCAACACACAATGATGTTTTTAAAATGTATTCAATCTGTCTTTAAATGGAAAATGAAATACAGCTAAATCAAATGCAAGAATATGCTAACTATGAGACTGCAACATTTCCAAAACCCAGTTCTGACCCCCCAAGATCTTAAAAATCCATCTTCAAAAAGCAGCAGTTATCACTGAATTGCTTCACAAGATTTGGCTGCAACAGCAACATTTATTAACTTCATGGATTTAGGAAACAGAAAGCAGTATCAAGAGGTTTTCCCAAATGTATTACTCTGATATATCCCTAATATTACTTCATTGTTTAAAATGGATATAAATTTCTTTAAAACTGTCTGCTACTGACTAAAATGATTATATATTATCTGGTTAGAATGTGCACTGGTCCATTATATATCTGTGTTATGATTGAAACTATAATGTTAAGAATGTTTTATGCATGAATATATGATTTATGTTATTAAGTTCTGTAATGTTACATGTGTCTACTGTGGAAGCTACAGAGAGAATGGAATTCTATGCACACATTCCTCCTCTTCATAATCCATGCTTCTGCTGCTGTCAGCACAGTCTCTCTCAGCAGCTATTTTAGAGGTATCTGTGTAAAAATATTTCCATTTGCTGATCCCTTCACTAATTCTTTTACACATCCATCTTTGGCACAATGCCTCTACCAGCACAAACGCAGGTGAAGAGGGAGAATGTCAGCACTAGGACACATTCAGCAGCTTCACAGCCAGAGTCTGAAGCAGATGGATTGCTTTCCACCTATTTCTCATGACAGCCTTTGTGCAAAGGGTTGCAGGAAGATGTGCTGTGAGACAATGAGATACAGTGCAGAAGTGGAAGAAGGGAACATCTGCCACAAAGCACTTAGCATGTATTTCCTCCTAAGAAATGAAATTGGCAGATGCACAAAGACAGCAGGCAAGGAAGGAACAGACTCTAGAGAAAGAATTAATTTCTTGGTTCAGTCCCCATGTTACTGCTTAGTAGTAGAATGCCAAAGCCAAAGCTTGAGGGATTCCCTGATGTATTCTGATCCAGAATTCTTTAAAGATACTTTGCATAAGAACTTGTTCCCACAATCAGAGAGAAGCAGTCTCAGATAATACAAAGTATAGAAGTTCTAGAGCTTAGAATTAAAAGATGCCTAGCCCATAGGTGAAAGGAAGCCTGTAACCTTCCTTTCACAGTCCAATGCAATGATCTATGAAGCTTCCTTTTCCTTTCCCTCTCCATACACTGCTTCACACACTGCTTTTTGTTTTTTTGTAGCTTCTTGCTTTCCATTTCTTGAGGATCTCATAAGCTCCATCCAATCATGACTTTCTCGATCTTCCCATTCCTCTTGACCTATTCACTCTTCCTTTATATATTTGCCTTGCAATCTGATCCTCATTCATTCTCTCTATATAACCAAACCACCTCAACATACAGTACTTCTTTCATATTGGTCTACTTCTATATTCAGCCCACATTCATTTATCACTCATTCATTCTTGACTCTATCTCTTCTTCTATCACACTCATAGCTTTTCAAAGCATTCAACTTACATTTCTCCTGACATACCTAAGTCTCAATTCCATTAAACAAAGTGAATAGAAGCACATGCTTAAACAAAGCTATTTTTGTTTTTGATAAACATTCTTTCCTCAGAATATTCATTGCTCATTCCGCCTTAGACCTACCACTTTTCTTTTGTACATCTTAAAATTTCTTTACCCATTTGCCATCTTTAGTAAACAAAATCATCTACTTGCTCTCATTTTTTGATTGATAGATAGAGCCTTTGAGTCAATGTCAATTCCTGGCGACTGCCTGGACTAATCCCTGTAGTTTTTTTGGCAAGGTTTGTTGGAAGTAGTTTGCCTTTGGCTTCTTCCCAGGGCTGAGAGAGAGTGACTGGTCAAAGAACACCCAGCTGGCTTTGTGCCTCAGGTGGGACTAGAACTCACAGTCTCCCGGTTCCTAGCCTGGTGCCTTAACCACTACACCAAACTGGCTCTTCATTCCTTATATACTTCTGCATAAACTACCCAAGGGAGATCAGATATCCATATCTCCCCCCTGCTCAGTGTTGAACCATCCACTAGGCATTTTATTTATTCTCATGTATAATTCCATCTTTAACTCTATCACTGTTCTTATCACATTCAACACCAACCTTCAAGTCCATGCAAAATACTGCATAGTTCATGCCTATTCACTTTACTATACACTTTCTCCAAATCAATAAATATTTAATATATTTTTCTCATATTCATATGTTTCCCAATAAGTGCTGAACAGCAACATGCTCATCTGCATAGTACTTGCTCAGCATCAAGCTACAAAGCATTTCCCACATTTATCTTATTCCCCAATATTACTCATTAAGTCAGAATTCTACCAAAGATATTCCCAGGCTCATGTAGCAAACTAACCAACCTCTAGTTTTTGCATTTACTCTTGCTGTTTAAAAGGCAACAATAACTGCATCCTCCCAATGGTCAGAAACAGTTGCAGGCTTCACACAACATTAAACAAGCCATACAGCCACTCCATGTGGAAATTACACCCATATTTTAAGCTTTTTCTGTTAGATCTGAAGCTTTATCAATTCTTCAATATTCTCATAATATTTATTATTTCCATTTCATCACTTTTTTTCCCTTGGACACTAGCATTTATAGCATTTATTTCAGTTCTGCTGCTCTATATAATACAATCATTCGCATTGTACAAATGTCTACAATATTCCTTCCAGCAATCCCTCTCTTCGGTTTTATCCCAAATCACTTTTAATTTTTAATCCATTCTCTTTGCATAATCCTCACATTGCCAACAGGAAATTTTTATGGATTTGGAGACATCTGAACTCATAGGTTAGTGTCTAAGACACAATGCTACACTAGCACACAATAAAACTGTATGAATTGCTATGAAGGGCAAAAAGAACATCTTAGTTAAAGGCTTCTTTTCCAGGGATTTTATTTTTGCACGACAGAATCCATTATCCAAATGTGAATGATAAAAATTTGTAGACTATGCCATGGTAATTCGTATGTTCCTCACTTTTTTGATGGCTGAAGTGGCCACAATCTGGGTGGTGCTCTGTTTTGCATTCTACTGTCTTCCTACCACTCTAAGCCATGTGGTAAGATAGATAAATAAACCTTGATCTAAAGAGAAAACATCATATAAAGGACAATATCTCTAGAACTCCAGAACATTTTTTTCTAATGGTTAAACAAAATTGTAACAGATTATGCTAATTAAGAAATGAGTCACCCATTCTCAAGACACTTTGCATTCATTTAAAGATCTCTTTCTACATTAAAAATACATCTACTTTGTTTTACATTTATTACTGAAAATGCAAAGTGCAAGCACATGAGCAGATGTTTGCAAAATTCTTATCATGCAAATACACACATTAGGATGCCAAGTATAAATGCTTCTTCCTGCCAGGTGCATAGAGAGCATCAAACTTTGTGTTATGTTAATTATATAGCATGCAGCTTCCTTTCTTGTTTTTCTTTACTCTAAAAATAAATAGAAGCTTCCCCCACTGCACCCCATTTCTTTAACTGTAGGTGGTTGAGTGGGAAGGGAAGAATTTGGCAGGAAAGTCACTGGGGAGGAAAGCATTATATCTCCCTTATCCTATCTGATCATGATCTAGATCAGGGCTTAGAAGCTTTCTTTAGAACAGGGGTGAACAACCTTTTATGGGACAACAGATATATTCCTCCAAGAAAAAATTGTTAGAGGTCGCATGGAAATAACGGGAGATCGATTGAATCAAGGAGTGGGTCAGGCCAAAGTTGTTTATCTTTCTGTCATTACCATTCCCCTATTTTTCCTTTACTTTCTGACACCCAGTTTTCTCAGTTTCATTCTTGTTCTCTTTTGGATACCTTCTTCTATCTTATCATAGCAGGGAATGGAAAGAAAGCTTTTATCAGAAATCTGGACAGATCACTTGAAAAGAGCTTTTGAAATTATGCTGATGGCCACATAAAACTGCCCAGAGTCCCCCTCTCTTGGGGGAGATGGGCAGTAATAGAAATTCGAAAAACAAACAAATAAATAAATAAAGTTAGGCCGTAGGCTGGCACATGTGACCTCCGTCCTGTGGGTTGCTCACTTCTGCTTAAGATGAAGTGCAAACAGGATGCAAAGGTGTATGGTACATAGTTAATGTAAATGTAACTTGATCCTCAGGATGTCAAGCCTAGGTTTGCCCTGCATAGTATCTAAGGCAGCCTTAAATACATTTTTAAAAATGTAGTAGAATGAAGAACAGTTACTGAACTTAATGTTCAGAACAAAGAAGCATGGAACGCTTTCCATGGTTTTAGTTTTATGCTGTAAGCAGAAAAATGGAATCAGTCTTAGAAAAATAAGGTGCTGTGTTATGCATGCTCTCCTTTGTGGAGTGTGCCACAGTGCACAGTTTGTGCTGATCTGCTGTCTTACACAAGGCAAACTGAGGATCTCAGAATTAGTCTACATCCTGAGATCCTCCTTTTGCCCTGTGTAAGATAAGAGATCAGCGTATGTTGTGTGTGGATGCCATGCAGCCTACAGAATTATAATACTCTGTATCAACAAGCTCAAACCCCAGAGAACTTTATACGTCAAGGAACCTTATTCTCATTTCTCCAAGAGGTCCTTTCATAATCTCATATGAATTGCATACAAACCATACAACCAGTGGAGTCCAATTTCCGATCTGCAATGCAACGGAAATTCTTGCTGCAACCCCCATTGTCCTTGGAGCAGTCCCGGACTGGGCCGAAAGAATCTAGGAGAACCTCCAGGTTATCAAAGGAGGAAGAAGTCATCAGTTCCTCCCTGCAACATAATAAAACATAATTGCAATTATAATAGCAATTGTTATTCTTAATAAGACAAATAACAATAATTCAGCACACCAGTGGTTCAAAGGGCACTGCTGAGTGATATGAACAGAAGAGACTCTGAGACTCATGAACTGTAATTCTTCCCATCTTTCACTACCTCTCTTGGGCAAGTATGATGGGCGTTCACCCCACAACAGGTGGAGGGCATAAGGTTCTCCACTATCTGACTGAAAAGCTTACAGTCTAAATTGTTATTATAAAATAAAACGTGATAAAAGGCGCAGAACAGGCAAAGGTAAGTAACAGAGATAACATGAAGTTAACAAGGTATTCATGATCATAATAACAATTTTTATGAAGAAATCTGAATATATACCAGATGCCTTACAATACTGTGCTCCAATATATACCACTTCAAATCCAATTGACTGATGAATGTTGCTTCAAAGATTTTGCCCGTTTATTATTAGAACTATACTGCAAATACATTTACTTCCCTAATATGCATATTTCTATGACAGATCACTAACTAAATGGATTCAGAGTTTGCCTTACTAACCATAAACTTGCACTGTTTGAACTAATGATCTCTGAGTATAGTTCCTTAGAGTAATGGAAAAATGAGTATTGTATGGGTTTGGAGTGGAGAAAGTCTATTACGGTAAAGCTCTAGGGTTGCCATCATACCCTGTCCAAGAACTTTTCTTCCCTTTCTTCTTTTAGGCAGTCATAAAATCTCAGTTTAGTCGATTCTTTTTGCAACTGATGTATATAGTGTTGCAGAGGGTTTTCAAAATCTGATATGGTATTGCAGGACTATCACTGAGATGGATGAGAAATCTGATTGGTTCCCATTTTGATACAAGCTTGCCAATTCTGCCATTTTGAAATAAACACACAGATGAGAACAGACTCCTGTGGCAAAATGCTTGTTTCCCTGAACTTTGCAATTTAATATCTCCCCACAAAAATGTACACACAAAAGGTAGATAAAGGATTGCTGGGGGAAAATATGTTTTTAAAATGCTAACAAATGTTTATGCAGTATTTTGTTTAAAATAATAACAATAAAAATGCAAAAATTGGCCAAGATAAACTTAAGGGTATAAAATTGAATAATAAAGTTGACAGATGTATTCATTCCTGCCCATAGTATATTATTACTGTGATTAGAGAAAGGAGAGTATAAAATAAATCATTCTGTAGGAATCTGGTTCATGTTTCCTTGCCTTTGGAAGTGAGGAAGGTGATTACTGGAAACAGAACTTCTGAAACGCAGGGACCTTAAACCTAGGAGTACAATCTTCAGGCAGGTTCAGCAGACCCTTATATTAAGGTGATAAGTCAAGAATGTATTTTAATTGATAGTAGCTTCTATTTTAATTGAACTATTTTTTTATGATTTTGGTTTTAGATTGCTCCATGTTTGTCCCATGATATATACCCCATCAATGTTTTAGGAGGATTTTTCTAAAATGATAAATGTCGAATTTTTTTTTAGCAGAAAAGTGGCATCTACATATAAATTTTGCATAACTTTCCCAGAGGATATTTCTTATTAGGCAGGTTAAACTTATAATATACAGTATTTAAAGACATAAAATAAATACTTTAAAAAAAATCAGTGAATTATTCCCTTTTGCTTCTTTCCTAGGGGTGACCTAATTCAAAAGCCTCCTAGACAATTTCTCTACTCCATTATCTCATGTAGAACAAAGGAGCAATGGCACTTTGGGAATTTGCAGCCAGATGTCCCCCCACTCCCTATTACATTTTTCCAAATGCCATACTCTAAATGTAGGCGTATGATTATTAGTACAGAAACAAAATAGAGCTGGACCAGCAAAACGGCCATCTGTACATAATTGTATATAATTTAAGGCATCTGGAACTGCACCATTTCTGATGGGTGATCCTTTATCAGAGACTCACTAGTAATAGGAGTTTCTTTCTCTGCCATTCATAATTTCCAAGCATTCCAAAGATTACATCTATGGAAGGAACATACCTGACCTCTACAGCATCCTCCATCACTGTCATATCAGTTTTGCACTTGGCTGACGGATTGATGGCCAATTCAGCAGGTGGGATCACAAAGCTTTTGCTCAGTGGCAGCCACATCCCTTCCCCGAGAGTGTAGGTGAATCTGCATCCACAGTAGAGAGATAACCAATATGGAAGATATGGGAAGAACATGAGAAATTAGTATTCTTCTACTGTATTTGTTTCCGTAGCATGCAGAGAGAGGTTACTAAAAATATCTTGATCTAGTCTGCAAATGTTACTTCTTTCTCTTCAATATGCCTTCGATCCTAAAATCATAATGCTATTTGATCTGATATTAAATGCAATTAATGTATCTAGACATTTTTCAGTTCTACAGTTTCAAGGTAGCATATAAGTGCTGTTGAGGGTCCATATATCTTTCGCTGATAGTCACTATTAAATGTTGCACAATTTCACTTATGACTCTTTTTCTTCAATAAGGTATGAATTCTGTCTAGAAGAATTTGCAGGAGGCATGTGTAGAAGAGGGAAGAAAGAACAGCAGTCTTTCAATTTTTAAGGAAAGAGCAATGCTTTTAACATGCAGGAAAGAGGCTTTACCACAGATAGTGACAGCAGGAAGGGATTCTTGTTTTCCATTTTTCTTGTATTTTTGCTTTCATCCCTACAACAGAAATCTTCTCCCCTGTTAGTAGGCAACTAGCCACAATTACTTTCCCCCACACCATGGAGCACCATGCCAGGGGAGAGTGGCACAAATCATGCCATCATAACAGGAGGAATTCCACTATCGCTGGCAATAAATATGAAAAAGGTTCAGAAAGAGAAACTGCCCACCAAAACCATTTTGCTCATACACTCTTCTAAAGCCTTTGTGGCTGCCATTTCACCCCAAATTGTTTCCCACTCCTTCTAAATTTTAAACTGAAAGTCCAAAATGTTGAACTTTACATTCAGTCCCTCAGACAAAATTTATGTACCTCTTCATGCAACCCCAATTACTGAAGTTTTCATGAAGTCAATAACAAGCTGTACAAGATATGGTCATTTGAGAAAACCTAATCTAGAATGCAGAAAAAAATTAACTTAGACATAATGGGTAGGGTACAACTACTGGTTTATTGTTTGGTGAGATTGCACATATTTCCTATTCAAAAGTTTCGAGTTTAATTTCAGGCAAATCTTATCAGAAGCTGGGAAGCACCTCTAGCTGAAATTCTTGGACTTCCAGTGCTTGGATCCCCCTTAATTAGCTGTTTGCCCTCTTTGACAGCACACAACCAAATCTGATGCTGAATTCTACCTGAATATCTTGTCAGAAGGCTGTTCTCCCAGCACCAAATCAAATCCCCGCTGGAATATGGTATATGGCCATGGCCTGGAGAAAGACAATACCATATGAAACATAGCAACAATTATGACTGGCCCGGTTCTTCTCAATTATACTTGAACTGCTACTTATATGATGTATGGTCATTTGGGAGCCTGATAATTGACTCAAGCAGTAAGCTAAGTACAGGCATCTATGTCAGGAGAACAGCTGGGAACAGAAACTTTGCATGAAATTCTTCCATCCATGTAGAACTTTGCAAGACACATTTGGTTTAATCGTTTTACTGTCCCCCACAAAAAGGAATAGAGCTGAATTCTCATAAAAGCCTCTCAGTCTGACACCAGTAATAGCAGTGACCTTTTAGGCAAGGAGTATGATAGTCTTCCCCAGAAGGGAAGGTGGGATTTATTCTCTCCCCCAGATGGGAAGGAAGGACTGGTGCACTTCAGCACTCCCCAGCATGCTTTTCTATATTTTTAATATTGTATTGTAACTATATATAGTATGTTGAAATTGAATATAGTTCTTAATAATAATTTTTAAAAAAAGACTGAACACGTTAATAAAAGTCAGCTTGCAACATGCCAGGTCCCACAGACGTGTAATGCTAAGCCAAGAGCTTTTTACTACTTCTTAATCTATTTGAAGGAGTCAGATATCCAGCAGCATCCATATATTCTGTGCTTACAGAATATAAAACTGAATTTATGTATAATGTATACATATACACATATGCACACAAACACACATAAACATAATTCTATATTTTGAATATATTGTAAAATTCATTTTTAACCTATGCAATATCTTTGCCATTTAAAATATGTACTATAGCACCGCATATTAAAAAGAAAACACCCCTATTTTTTCCATATCATTAGCTTACAACTGAGTCAAGAACATTTCTCTTTAAAGCCATAGTGTTAAACACAAATGTGTTAAAATGCAAATTAGCCCCTTTTATTAGAACTGTAATAAAAACACATCTAATTCTGAAGGATCAGACAAATACATCAGCAACTGCATTACAACACATGTTTTGCCAATTTTTCATTTTTTTTTACTATAGGTTTAATAACAGATATAATCTAATTTACATTGAGACAGAAACCCTAAGGAGGAAAGATTTTGATTCCAATATAACTTAAAAATATTTAGGTTGCTAAACTTAGCTTGGTTTACCATGACCAATGAATATACAATTTACTTTGCAATAAATAATTATTTACTTAATGCTTATAATATCTGGCCCAATTCTGACTCAGATCTGTGGAGAATGTACCCATTACTAATATATATAAACAGAGAACTTAGTTAGTACATAGAAATAAAAAGGACTATATTAATGCTAAAAAGAAGTGAAGGAGCTCAATTATAGCATCAAAGACATAGCCAGGTGCCGACTGTGGAACAGATAATGAAGTGCTCATGTGCAAGTTCCAAATTAAGTTAAAGAAGAAAAAGAATGCCAACCGGTTTCTACAATATGATCTTGAACATATAGCCACCATTTTCAAAGAGAACATCAGAATTGTTTTGAAGTCCTGAACTTCATTGATAGAGAACCAGAGGAATTACAGAATGAACTTAAAGAAGTAGTCAAGGATGAATGTGAAAAGAGACTGCCAAAAGTGAAGAAAGAGAAGAAAGCAAACTGGATGTCAGAACAAACCATGGAAATTGCCAAGAAGAGAAAAGAAGCCAAGCCAAGAAAGACAAAAATCTCAGGAACGAACTTAACAAAGAGTTTTAGAGAGTGTTAGAAGTGACACAAAGCAGTATTAAAACAACATCTGTAAAGACATCACAATTGAAAACACACATGGAAAAACAAGGAAAGTCTTTCAAAAGATCTCAGAAGGAGGTTCTGACCTCAAATTGATATGCTGAAAGGTGCCAGTGGACAGACAGTAACTGATTTAAAGGAGATCAAACTAAGATGGAAGAAGTACACTGAAATGTCACTGTACACTGTGAAAGGTGAAAGGTCCCCTGTGCAAGCACTGAGTCATGTCTGACCCTTTTGGGGGACGTCACTTTTGCAACGTTTCCTTGGCAGACTCTAGCGGGGTGGTTTGCCATTGCCTTCCCCAGTCTTCACCTTCCCCAGCAAGCTGGGTGCTCATTTTACCGACCTCGGAAGGATGGAAGGCTGAGTCGACCTGAGCCGGCTGCCCAAGAATCCAGCTTCACTGGGATTGAACTCGGGTAGTGGGGAGAGTTTCAGTTGCAGTACTGCTGCCTACTGCTCTGCGCCACACGAGGCTCTCACTGTACACTAGAAATTCCAATATCCAAGATATCTTAGATGATATTCCCTAATTACAAGAACCTCTAGTACTAGAAGATTAAGTTAGATCAACACTCTAGTCATTACCAACTCAGAAGGCTACAGGAACTGATGGATTACCCATCGTAATATGGGGGGCAACAGAAGAAGAATCAGTAAAGGTACTAACTAAACCTATGCCAGCAAATCTAGAGAATGACACAGTGGCCAACAGATTGGAAGAGGTCAATCTACATTCCAATACCAAAAAAAAAAAAAAGAGACTTAACAGAGTGTGAAAACTACTGTACCATATCCTTAATTTTACATGCCAACAAAATAACGATTAGGATCATCCGATACAGATTAGAATCCTTCATGGAAAAAGAGGTGCCTAATGTTCAAGTGGTAGATAGCTTCTGCCTTTTAGGATCAAACATCAACAGTAAAGGAACAAGCAGTCAAGAAATATGCCACAGACTAGCACTTGTTGAAGCAGCCATGAAGGCCCTGGAAAAGACATTCAGATTCCATGATGTGTCTATACCTACAAAGATCAGAATTGTGCAAGCCATGGTATTCCCTGTGACACTTTATGGAAGTGAAAGTTGGACTTTGAAGGAGCAGGATAGGAAGAGTATTGATGCTTTTGAATTTGGTGGTGGAGAAGACCCTTGAGATTACTGTGAACAGGCAAGAAAACAACCAATGGATCATTGAACAAATCAACCCAGAGCTCGAGGCATAAATGATCAGGTTCAAATGTTCCTACTTCAGACACATTACACAAAGACCTGGAGAAGGCTCTAATCCTGGGAAAGGTAGAAGGTAAAAGATGATGTTGACCAGCAGCAAGGTGGATGGACTCAGTTTCAGTGGCAATGAGTGCACCACTGAAGAGTGGGAGACTTGAAAGAACAGGTTAGGGACAGGTCATCATGGAGAAAATCTATTTATGTGGTTGTTAAGAGTTGACACCAACTTGATGATACATAATCAATCAATCAATCAACAGTGAGTTTATAGAAAAAGAAGATTTTTGAGAAAAGTAATATGATATTTAGATCAGGACATATTTAGGTCATATTGTGAGGTTAGCAAGGGATAGTGGAGTGCACTGTTTATGAATGCAGGAAAACTTTGGCTGGTGGGGATTGATCCTTTGGAGATGAAGACGTACATATAATATTTTGCAATGGTATTGGCTGCTGCTTTCTGAAACCCAAACTTGGTCATACATAAAAAATAATTTATTTCCAACCTCCTAAAGGTTCATGAATAGCTGTGAATTCTACTGGGATTCATGAAGTAGGTTCCATCAAGCAGAGGTCAATTCATGGAAGAACATGAAAATACAATTACTGTCTTCCTCCCATAATTTTGGCTCACATTTGTTGAACTGTCAGGTTCAGAAGAGATGAATGAGCTGTAACTACAGAATACCAGTTCCAGAAATTTTGAATTGGAACATTCTTAGTGTTACTAAGAAGCCAGTGACATTTCAGAGACCAGTGAATAAAGAGCAACAGGAAGAAACATTAAAAGGCTCATAAGATCAGGTGCAATTTGGCAGAGACAGTAATGGAGAAAACATTGCACAGGTAAACATAGTGCCTGGCAAAAATCAAAGACTGCAGAAAGCAGGTAAAGGGCATAGCCTCAGAAGGAGAGCAGACAGAATTCAAGTATAATATAGCTCCTTGGGAACACAATGTAAGGCAGGGCGATAGATCAGGTATTTATTTTACCCAACAGTTCCACTGAAATCATTGAGAAGGGAGCCTTTATAAGTATACAGATACAACTGATAAAAAGTAGTAAAACAATGACAAGCAAAAATAGCAATTAAAATCATCAGAACTAAAAATGCCAGAAGAATAATGTATGCCAATAGAAATGCAAGAAGAAAAATTAAAATTCCAAAATGATAAAGAGAAGGAACCAAGCACAGCTCTCTGGGTAGGGCACTCTGTACATCCCTTTTATAAGATCTGTTCCCAAGTGCCTACCCCATCATGGTTCAGTATACGGGAACAGGTATAACAGGACCACAGGGTTCAAGGACAGTCACTTCTTTAGTTACCAAATGTGTCAGTGTCATCTGTAAGAGCCATCTCTGGGTGAAGGAACACAGTGGCACCACATTTTAAGATAGATTAAGACAAATTGGAACAGGTTCAGACAAGAGCAACAAGGATGATCGGGGGGATTTGAAACTAAATCCTATGAAGAGATGGAAGGAATTTGGAATATTTAGCTTTGAGAAGAGAAGACTGAAGGGGGAAATGATAGTACTCTTCAAGTGTCAGAAAGTATGTCACACAGAAAACGATCAAGACCAATTTTCCATCATTCCAAAGTATAGCTACAAAATAATGTTACAGGATGACAGATTCCAACCGATTTTTTAAAAGTTTCTAACAGTACAGTTCAACAATGCAGTAATGTATGAATGTACTGTAGAGTGATATTGTGGTAAAGAAGTTGGAGTAGGACCAGGGAGATCCAGGTTCAAATCTACCCTCAGCCATGATGCTCCCTGGCTGATCCAATATCTCTCAGCCCCGCCTACCTCTCAGGCCTGTTGTTTTAAAGAAAAATTGGAGGAAGTAGGGCAATGGATGCTGCTTTGATGTAAAGAGCCACAGAGACAGCCTTGAAGGGAACATTCAGAAGCTATTACAGAAACAAGAGCAGAGGCATTCCTTAAATCCTGGGAGAGGAGATAATATTAGGAAGAGACTCAGGCAAGCTCAATGACTCAATGGGCTACAAATGGGAGGGGAAAACACATGCCGTCTTGCAAGATTCTGCTACTATAGCCTAACTCAATGAAGTATAGTTATAGTCTTCCTGTGGAATCAGTTTCTTGATCTGGTCTGTCTCAAAGAGCTGACCCTTGAGATCCTAGAGGGAAGGCAAGATAAAAATCTAACAGGTAAATCAGTATAATACAGGTTGTTTATCTACGCAGCAGTGGATACTAGTGGCAGTGCTAGTTATCATGACAGTTTAGTCCCCAAAATCCAAACAATCTTTAATGCAATAAAATCCATATTCCTTCCAACATTTTGTTACAAAATTCTGAGTTCTGATGACAAATTGTTCCAGCCACCATTTTTGACAATTCTTAGAATGACAAAGAATGTATAAGGAAGGAGTTCCTGATCCCTTAATTGTTGGAATTAGGTAGAAAATCAAGATTTGGTATGTGCAACTTGTTATGTAGGAATGAGAAAAGCTTGATCTGACTTCTTCTGTTCAACTGCTGATATCCCTTCTTCATATCAAATCACCTTACATTTAACTGTGACTTCTTGACCACTTGCTAAATTAAGTTTAGAAACTACATTTAACAGTTCCAAATTTTCATCATTTAGAACAGGATACTACCTTCAAACAAATAGCGAAAAAGGCCTGAGATGTTTTCTAGATGATGTGCACACACAATATACACAATGTACAAAGCCCTGGAAGACCTCTTCCTATCTCCCCACCAGGGCAGAGGAAAAACAGCTCAATGGGGCAATGTTTATTAGATAAGTAGCAGGAAGCAGATAAACAGTCCTCCACAACCCTTCCATTCAGCCTTCCAAAACTACTCTGAATTATGAAGAAGCAGGAGGCCATCTGGTGTCTCACTGAGCTCAGTGACCTCACTGAGATTCAGAATCATCAGTCAGTGTAAGTCCAATTGCCAAACCTGACAAATTGGAGGCAATCCAAAGAATCTTGGGGGAACAATGACACCTATTACTGATTTTGGTACTGAAGCTTAACACGTGCACTGGATGAAACTCACAGGATAGAAAATGAAAGAAACTTTTTTTCTGCAGTGACTCTAACACTCTAAAATGTCCCCTGTGCTTAGAAACTCTCTAGCCATTATCTCTGCTACCATCCCCCAAGGAGACATTGACTTTTCTCCCTCTGCACAATGAAAACTTAGGGACTATTATTCTTGCTCTCTGAGAGGACTAATGGAAGGATGATCATTCTTCACTTGTTCCATCTTTTCAGTCAATATCTTTCTGCCACCTGTCGTTTTGGTTACTTTGTTTCTCTCCCATATTCTTCTCCCTTTAGCCCTTCTCTCTCCTTTTATGTTCCCCGCATGTTGCTTGGTAAGACGATTCTCTATCTCTTGGTGGGTATTTTAGCTGGCTGCTCTTTATATCTCACAAAAGAAAACTAAAGCTGATCAAATGCTGTTCAGTGCCTGATGAGGCTGGTTTAGATCTCATATTTTACTCAAGCTATACATTCAATCCGTATATAAAATTGGTGACTAATGGGGCCATGGTGAACAAAAGAAACCAGACCTGTATTTCCATGAGTTACACAGCAAAATGTGAAACTCGGAATTGAGTGTCAAGCATCTTAGCATTACTCTTTCTATTTAACTATACTTCTTATAGTCAAAGAAACTATCTGAAAAAGGGTTAAAAAGTGTTTTTATGTTGGAAAAAAATCCCTATTACCTTCCTTCCATATGCACTTTTCTTTGTATACCATCTCCAGGTTCCATGTCTTTAAGCTTTTCCCTTTGTCAATTGATCCTCCTGCTTCTGACATTCCAACACTTAATAAAAATTAGTTGACATTTTAAAGACCAATACAACTTGCAAAGTCAAAGTTATAGCATGGTATATGGTCTTAAAATGTAGTCCCAGGAAATGTCAATGAAATAATCACAATCAAAAGAAAAAGCACAACTTTGTAACAAAAATTGATGTGGGAGTGGACTTCACTCATTTTGTTGTTTATTCGTTTAGTCGCTTCCGACTCTTCGTGACTTCATGGACCAGCCCACGCCAGAGCTTCCTGTCGGTCGTCAACATCCCCAGCTCCCCCAGGGACGAGTCCGTCACCTCTAGAATATCATCCATCCATCTTGCCCTTGGTCGGCCCCTCTTCCTTTTGCCTTCCACTCTCCCCAGCATCAGCATCCTCTCCAGGCTGTCCTGTCTTCTCATTATGTGGCCAAAGTATTTCAGTTTTGCCTTTAATATCATTCCCTCAAGTGAGCAGTCTGGCTTTATTTCCTGGAGGATGGACTGGTTTGATCTTCTGGCAGTCCAAGGCACTCTCAGAATTTTCCTCCAACACCACAGTTCAAAAGCATCGATCTTCCTTCGCTCAGCCTTCCTTATGGTCCAGCTCTCGCAGCCATATGTTACTACAGGGAACACCATTGCTTTAACTATGCAGGCCTTTGTTGTCAGTGTGATGTCTCTGCTCTTAACTATTTTATCGAGATTTGTCATTGCTCTTCTCCCAAGGATTAAGCGTCTTCTGATTTCCTGACTGCAGTCAGCATCTGCAGTAATCTTTGCACCTAGGAATACAAAGTCTTTCACTGCTTCTACATTTTCTCCCTCTATTTGCCAGTTATCAATCAAGCTGGTTGCCATAATCTTGCTTTTTTTGAGGTTTAGCTGCAAGCCAGCTTTTGCACTTTCTTCTTTCACCTTCATCATAAGGCTCCTCAGTTCCTCTTCACTTTCAGCCATCAAAGTGGTATCATCTGCATATCTGAGATAGTTAATGTTTCTTCCAGAGATTTTAACTCCAGCCTTGGATTCCTCAAGACCAGCTTGTCGCATGATGTGTTCTGCATACAAGTTGAATAGGTAGGGTGAGAGTATACAGCCCTGCCGTACTCCCTTCCCAATCCTAAACCAGTCCGTTGTTCCGTGGTCTGTTCTTACTGTTGCTACTTGGTTGTTATACAGATTCTTCAGGAGGCATACAAGATGACTTGGTATCCCCATACCACTAAGAACTTGCCACAATTTGTTATGGTCCACACAGTCAAAGGCTTTAGAATAGTCAATAAAACAGAAATAGATGTTTTTCTGAAACTCCCTGGCTTTTTCCATTATCCAGCGGATATTGGCAATTTGGTCTCTAGTTCCTCTGCCTTTTCTAAACCCAGCCTGTACATCTGGCAATTCTCGCCCCATGAACTGCTGAAGTCTACCTTGCAGGATCTTGAGCATTACCTTACTGGCATGTGAAATGAGTGCCACTGTTCGATAGTTTGAACATTCTTTAGTGTTTCCCTTTTTTGGTATGGGGATATAAGTTGATTTTTTCCAATCTGATGGCCATTCTTGTGTTTTCCAAATTTGCTGGCATATAGCATGCATTACCTTGACAGCATCATCTTGCAAGATTTTGAACAGTTCAGCTGGGATGCCGTCGTCTCCTGCTGCCTTGTTATTAGCAATGCTTCTTAAGGCCCACTCAACCTCACTCTTCAGGATGTCTGGCTCTAGCTCACTGACCACACCGTCAAAGCTATCCCCGATATTGTTATCCTTCCTATACAGGTCTTCTGTATATTCTTGCCACCTTTTCTTGATCTCTTCTTCTTCTGTTAGGTCCTTGCCATCTTTGTTTTTGATCATACCCATTTTTGCCTGGAATTTACCTCCAATGTTTCTAATTTTCTGGAAGAGGTCTCTTGTCCTTCCTATTCTATTGTCTTCTTCCACTTCCGTGCATTGCTTGTTTAAAAATAATTCCTTATCTCTTCTGGCTAACCTCTGGAATTTTGCATTTAATTGGGCATATCTCCCCCTATCGCTGTTGCCTTTTGCTTTCCTTCTTTCTTGGGCTACTTCTAGTGTCTCAGCAGACAGCCATTTTGCCTTCTTGGTTTTCTCTTTCTTTGGGATGTATTTTGTTGCCGCCTCCTGAACAATGCTGCCAACTTCTGTCCAGAGTTCTTCCGGGACCCTATCTACTAAGTCCAGTCCCTTAAATCTATTCTTCACCTCCACTGCATATTCCTGAGGAATATTCGTGAGCTCATATCTAGCTGATCTGTGGGTCTTCCCTAATCTCTTTAGTCTGATCCTAAATTGTGCAAGAAGAAGTTCATGGTCTGAACTACAGTCAGCTCCAGGCCTAGTTTTTACCGACTGTACAGATGTCCGCCACCTTTGGCTGCAAAGGATGTAATCAATCTGATTTCGGTGTTGTCCATCTGGTGAAGTCCATGTGTAAAGCCGTCTCTTAGGTTGTTGGAAGAGAGTGTTTGTTATGCAGAGTGAATTGTCTTGGCAAAATTCTATCAGCCTATGTCCTGCTTCGTTTTGTTCTCCCAGGCCATACTTACCTGTAATTCCAGGTGTCATTTGACTGCCCACCTTAGCATTCCAGTCTCCTGTGATGAAAATAACATCTCTTTTAGGCGTGTTGTCCAGTAGGTGCTGCAGATCCTCATAGAACTGCTCTACTTCAGCTTCTTCAGCATTTGTGGTTGGGGCGTATATTTGGATCACTGTGATGTTAGATGGCTTGCCCTGAATTCGAATTGAGATCATTCTGTCGTTTTTGGGGTTGTATCCAAGCACTGCTTTAGCCACTTTACTATTAATTATGAAGGCTACTCCATTTCTTCTGTGGTCCTCTTGTCCACAGTAGTAGATCTGGTGGTCATTTGATGTGAAGTGGCCCATTCCAGTCCATTTCAGTTCACTGACGCCCAGAATGTCTATCTTTAATCTTGACATCTCACCAATAACTACATCCAATTTGCCCTGGCTCATAGATCTTACATTCCAGGTTCCAATGGTGTGTTGATCCTTAGAACATCGGATTCGCCGTTCACCAGCAGCACCGTCGGCCGCTAACCGTCCTTTCGGCTTTGAGCTAGCTGCGTCATCACGACTGGGGCTAGTTGAGCTCATCCTCTGTTCCTCCCCAGTAGCATTTTGACCATCTTCCGACCTGGGGGTCTCATCTTCCGATGGTATACCGACATATCTCTGGTTGTACTGATCCATTTAGTTTTCACGGCAAGAATACTGGGGTGGGTTGCCATTACCTTCCCCAGGGATCGCATTTAGTCTGGCCTCTCTGTCATGACCTTCCCGTCTTGGGTGGCCCTTCACGGTTTAGCTCATGGCATCATTGAGGTGCTCAAGCTCCAGCACCACGACAAGGTAACAATCCTTTGCGGAGCTTCACTCATTAACTCTCCTTAATTGGATAACAGAGGAAAAAAACCAGTGGAACAAAAACGGGTTGAAAACAAGACGAGCAGAATTTATAGAGGACAATCAATACAACTGTATTTTAATTCATGGGATTTAATCTGCATTCAGAACCTGGATATCTTGGACAAAGAACATATGAGATTGTGAATGCTGATTCTGAACAGGAAGTCTTGGGGCTTTTTCACTTATCCAAAGCTACACGGCAACTGCTTAATGCAAGCTGATCTCACAACTTGTGTATTAAGATTGCTGTTTGTGGCCTCCAGTGCTGTGGTTTGTTGATTCGTTCTTTTCAATCCCAGAGTCACTTCTGCAAGATGGGTGGCCATATCAATTGTATAGTAAAGGTAAAGGTTTCCCTTGGCATTAAGTCCAGTCATGTCCGACTCTCGGGGGCGGTGCTCATCTCTGTTTCAAAGCCGAAGAGCCAGCGTTTGTCCGTAGACACTTCCGTGGTCATGTGGCCGGCATGACTACACGGAACGCCGTTACCTGCCCGCCGAAGCGGTACCTATTAATCTACACACATTTGCATGTTTTCGAATTGCTAGGTTGGTAGGAGCTGGGACTAGCAATGGGAGCTCACCCCGTCACGTGGATTCGAACCGCCGACCTTCCGATCGGCAAGCTCAGCAGCTCAGCGGTTTAAACCGCAGCACCACTGCGTCCCTATGGATCAATTGTATAGATAAATAAAAATTAGACAAACATTCCAAATATGCCCACTGTTCCCAAAAGGTTAGGGGCTCTACATTAAATCAGTGACAGACAAATCTAACAATGTAGGTTTCTACAATTCTCAACATTTTAAAAGCATAAGTTTATCCTCTCCTTCCCAACTCAACAAAATTGGTGAAACTTCTGGAAAAAATTATCCTGGGAAATTCAGAGGGTATGATTTATATAAATATTTTCCCCATTTTATGCATTTGTATGAATCAGGACAAATGAGTACAAAAATGATTAGGAGAAATGGGTAGAAAAATGTGTGTAGAAATTGCTACAGTAAAGGGACCATTCACAGTTATGACAATGATGAAAGGGTAACTTTGCAACCAATCTTCACATTTACGACCTTCGCAGGTCTGTAAAGCAAAGGAATGCTGAAGTAAGATTATAAGCACAGGTGTGGTTTCACTTAGGGATTGCTTTGCTTAATGACCAAGCTGCCAGTCCCAACTGCAGTTGCTAAACAAGGATTACCTGTACCTCAGTAAAAAAAAAAAAAGGAGAATTTAAAGTTTTTAAAAAGTAAAAGTAAAAAAAAAAAGGGGGACTACCTGTACACAACAAACACTGGCTCTGTTTATTTTTGGTGTTTTAAACAAATAATGAAAAACAAGTATAAATTATAAAATGATCTATAATTAAAACTAAGATGAGTCAGAATAAAAACAGCAGCACTCAGAATAGAAAAATAAAGCATCTAAAAATGTTGTGGAAATATGAGCAACAACAGAGCTGGGTAAATTTCCTTTTGCAGAGCAATTATCTTCTCCACACATTGTAGAAAAGGTTCTGTCACTTGTATCTACTACTGTTCTGGCAGGATGTGTATCTACTACTACTGTTCTGGCAGAATGGGACATGAAGGGATATGTCAATAAATAGTACAAACAATTTGAAATGCATGCAGGTAATTTTTAGCATAATCTAGTTTCATACAATTCATGACCTAAAGATCCACAATATTTTGAACTGGGCCCAGAAGCAAAATGATAACTTGTATATAATATATTAGAGTTTTATAATACAATCTGTGAGCTTTAATCAATATTCTGGCAGCTACATTTGGAAAGAAATTGATATATTTGAATTGTCATCAAAGGCAGATCTATATAGTGTGCATTACAGTAGTCTAATTCAGAAATTAATAGCCTACTAAATAATATAGCTTGGGCCAGCATCTTGAAAAAAGGACTCAGGATCCAAAAGGATACCATGGTGAGCAATATCAGAGAGGTGATTAGAAACAAGAAAACTGCCTTCAGAACGCTGAAGTCTTGCAAAAATGAGAACTCAAAGGATAGCAAATTGGCAAAGAAAGAGCATAAAACAATAAAAGATGCAAAAATGAGCAATCAAACGCTTTGAGGAGCATATTGTAAAGTACAGGCATGTGCAATACAGTGTGTTCTGTTTCTATATAGTGGTGTTCCCTAAAAAGTCCATTTTCTCTCCAAATGGTGAATCCAAATATTCTGAGAATACATGTTTCTGGAAGTTAATCTCCTGGAACAGAAAGTGGTTCACAGAGTTGTGGACTGGATTCAGACTATAAAGACTGCCCCCACCCCAGCTTGCCTGCCTGCTTGCTTTATTTATTTATTTATTTATTTATTTATTTTAGGAGGGCAATTAAATTCTTGGACTACAAGATTCAAAAGATGTAGTGAAGGAATATTTAGTAATTGTAATTGTAATGAAACTGCAAAGGATGTAGGTAGATGCCTGAACTGTTGTTGTTTTTCCAGGAGAGGAATCCAAACCATTTAACAAAGTGCTATGTTATTTATTTTTATTTATTTTTAATATTTTTATCATACATTTTATGGATTATAATTCACCCTGAGATCCTTAGGTTTGTGTCCCATCACACTATAAAGATTTCAATCAATCAATCAATTAATCAATCAGTCAGACAGGTATTCATCCTTGAGGACTTATGCCAAATGTAAATCCATTTCTTAAAACGTTCTCTTCTGAAGATATTAAGGGAAAATATATTAAACTGAAAACAAGCATCTGGTGGAAGAAATAACATGGGTTCTGCAAGGGTAATTTTTGTCTCTCTAACTTTCTAGATTTTTTTGATGGTGTCAATAAGCATGTTGATAGAGTGATCAGATATGGTACTTCTGAGTCTTTCAAAAGGCCTTTGACAAAGTGCTATACCCAAAATTTCTAAATATGCTCAGTGGCCAGGTGATATGAGGGAAGGTGCTCTCATGGACTGGTAGCTAATTAAAAAATAGGAAGCAGAGAGAAGGAGTTAGCATGGAGTTAGATAGAGCAGTGAGGTGGCCACATCTGTAGAAGATACCAAACTACTTAGGGCTGTAAGATAAACATTAGATTGTGGAGAGCTCCAATTCTCCAAGCTGAATAAATGGGCTTTCAAATGGCAGTTGTAATCTGATGTAAGCAAATATAAAGGAATTAACAAGAGCAAGAGAGAGAGAGAGAGAGAGATACTAAGCTGGCAATAACTACCTGAGTAGGGAGCCTGGAGTCATGTTGGACAGCTCAGTAACAATGTCTATCCAGTATACAGCTACTGAAAAAAGATCCATGTTAGGAATCACTAAGAAAAAATTGAAAACTAAATTGCCAAAATAGTAATGCATTTACATTATTGAAATTGAATTGATCTGTGGCCAACCAGTCTCTAATGCATTATGTAAATCAAAATTATCAGATATAAAATAGTTAGGTCAGTGACCATGATGGGCACCAATGTGACTTTTCAGAGAAATCTTTCTGGATCAGATCAGTGGCTTATTCAGTCTAATGTTCTGTTTACAATAGTAGGAACCTTCTGAGCAGTGATGGCTTTTTCTCCCGTTTGTTAGCAGCATCTTGTATTAGCGTCAAAGCATCTTCATAAACACGGCAGTCCCCCTTCTACTATATTAATTACTAAAAAGGCATGAAATGCAATAGCATGCCAGCTGTAATCTGTTTCTTGTGATCATGCTCAATTAATATGATTTTCAATAAAAGAGAATATATTATTTTCAATTGTTTTCTATTTTCAATAGAAGAAAAATAATATTATTTTCATTCAAATTTCACGACAGCAATTTTTGTTTTTACCAACCTGGATAGAGTATATACTTTAGATAGGATAATGAGTTGTTGTTGTTGTTGTTGTTGTTGTTATTTAAGGAACTCCTGTGTAAGTATCATTTACAAAAATTGCTGAAAGGCAATATTTTGAATAAAAATGTCTTTTGACACCTACATATAGTCAACAGCCCTAAAGGGCTTCAGAATGTCTCAGTTAGAAGATAACTTGATATTTTCAGAATAATAAGTCAATAATAGCTATTCACAAACAGCTGTTGAATTATACCAGATTAGATGTCCAAGTATAAAATCTGGTACAGAAACAGCAATGGAAAATCATTCTGGCAACTATACTCCATATTTCTATAGATTAAACATTACAATTAACACAACAAAATTTATTATTCACAGGTATTCAATATCTATATCTCTTTTTAGGAAGAAATTGATCATTCATATAATTGAGAAGTGATGTTGAACATGCAATATTAATTGATGTGATCTGATCATGAGCCACAGCAGCTCCTTTTTGAACATGATTTCATACGGAATTTAATTCCACAAATATGTTTGTAGCTGTTTGTGTACTTTTGAATTACAAACCATTTGGGGAATGGAAAGGAGGGCAACAGAAATAGAATTGTGTGCTTTTATGGTCATTCAGAGGTTATTGCTACAAAGCTAAAAGGACAATTTTTGTTCTCTGTTAATTATACAATGGTCCAAAGAGATCCTATTTCATTTGAAGAAGTGCTTTACATTGTGAAGTCCTGTTTGTAGGACTACTTAGAAATCTGGACTGCATATACTAGCTTATATGCTTGATTCTGCCCCTGATTTAACCTTTAATAATTTAATTGTATAACATTATATTAATATATATCTAAATAAGTTAATTCTTCCTAGTGTTGAGCTCAAATTCTGGTGGCTTACTTCATGAATACATCCATTTTGTTTCCTTGGCAAATGGTAGGTTTAGCAGTTCCTTTTTCCAAGATTTTAATTTTTTTTTTTACTTCTTAGTATAATCTATAGCAAAGTATGTCCTTACAGTTTCCACCCAATTACTAACCATGCCCAATCTTGCGTAGATTTTTTTGAGATCAGCCAAGGCTGATTAGCTGGGTAAAACTATTTTTCTACACATGTAAAACTGAGTTTTTCTTTAGTACATAAGAGATATATGCTTCTTTGAGATTTTTCCTTCTCTCTCCCTCCCCTCCAATCTAGTTAAAACAAAAATTAAAAATATACACTGCATATTCTTATTCAAACATATGGTGGTACTAGATATGTCCTTCCTTGTTTATTCTATAGGGCCTATGTGTTCTATTGAAAATAAAAAATAAAACTTGAAAAAAATAGAACCTGTAAGAATGCACCTTCAGAATAATTTGTTATCTGACTTTAGCTTACCTTCACATTGCTGGAAACAAGAAAGTCTGTGAAAACTAACTTGTAAATTCATGCTCTGAATTTCTTCTAAATGTTAAAAGGAGCATTTATTGTGCCATTCCCTTGCTTTCTGCTTACTAAATTTTGCACATGAAATGTCTGCTTCCTAAGATTAGGATTAAGATTCCTTAGCATTGGCTAGAAGCCTACTGAACACAAACTGTCCTAGGTTTGATCCTACAGTGCAGTTTCTGTCTGAAAGGAATAATTCCATCCTGCAATTTACAGAAGAAAATCAAACATTCAGCCTAGAGTCTCCAAGAGAAGATGTAAACCTCTCTGGAAAGTCAATGGGAGAGGCATAAATACTGACAGAGAAGGTCAAAAGAGGCAAAGCAAGGGAAAACAAAGAGTAAAAAAAAAAACGAACAGCAAACTCTTCTGGAAAGAACAGAAGCTCTGCAGAATCATGACATTGGAAGGGGAGGTGATTTTATATCTTAAATGACCCACAAAAACTATCTCAAGAGAGCAGCAATCTCTCATGAGATGGTTTAAGCGTGATTTTCGCTGAAAGAAAATAAAACTTTAATCAAAGTATATCAAATAAAGCATTTTAGAACAGTATTTCCCAAGTGTCTGAAAACTGAAGCTGCTTTGTTTTACCTTAAATAGGGGGACACTGTGCACTTATACTATGGGCATTTTACTTTTTGAGTATATTAAGTATAAGAATGGTATGACCTGAGGAGCCCAACTACTGTATGTTCTCTCTACGTTTCTGGTCTGGATGTGCCTTCTGATTTGAAAGAGACAAACTAACAGAGATTGCAAATTTATTTTATTTATTTTTTTATCAAACTTTATCACTGCCCATCTCCCTCCCAAGGAGGGACTCTGGGCGGTTTACAATAAAAAACAAAGTTAAAATCAGAACAGTTATAAATACAATACAAATAAAAATGTGATGGACTATAGCTGGCTAAGAGTTCTTTATAAGTCCACTGAAAGTCACTCTAGGGTGCTAGCCATCCCCAGGTATGGCTATTCCCCCTCCGTTCCAAGCCTGCTGGCAAAACCAGGTCTTTAATCTTTTTCGAAAGTCCAGGAGAAGGATCTCTGGGGGAAGGATATTCCAAAGGGCAGGGGCTACTGCAGAGAAGGCACACTTCCAAGACCCTGCTAGATGGAATTCTTTTACGGATGGGGTCCGTAACATGCCCTCCCTGCATGACTGGGTGAGACAGGTTGATGTAATGAGGGTGAGACCATCCCTCAGGTAACCTGGACCCATGCCATGTAGGACTTTAAAGGTGATAACCAACACCTTGAATTGGACCCGGAAGCAGACTGAAACTCAGTGCAGCTCATGCAACAAAGGTGTTACATGTGCAAACCTTGGAGTGCCCAAGATTGCCCGCATGGCTGCATTCTGGACCAGTTGTAGCTTCTGGGTACTCTTCAAGGGTAGCTCCATGTAGAGCGTATTACAGTAGTCTATATGGGAAATGACCAGGGCGGGAGTGAACGTTCGAAGGGCCTCTCGGTCCAGGAAAGGGCATAACTGGCGCCCAACACAAAGTTGCGAAAAGGCCCTCCTGGTCACCGCTGCCATCTGCTCTTCAAGCAGGAGTTGTGAGTCCAGGAGGACCCCCAAGTTACGCACCAGATATGTCTGGGGCAGTGCAACCCCATCCAGCACTAAAGATGACAATTTCCCAGAACCCAAGGCCATTAATCCACAGCCACTCTCTCTTACTAGGGTTCAGTTGAAGCCTGTTGTTCCCCATCCAGACCCCCACAGCCCCCAGGCACCTGGAGAGGGTGGTCATGGCATCACTTACTTCACCTGGGATGGAGATGTATTATTGGGAATCATCAGCATATTGATGATACCTCATCCTGTGGTGACGGATGATCTTGCCCAGAGATTTCATGTAGATGTTAAATAGGAGCAGAGAGAGTACTGAGCCCTGCAGCACCCCACAAAGGAGGGTCATGGGCTGGATCTCTCACTCCCTATCAGCTAAATCTGGGGTGAGGCCACTATCCTGAGTTGGGTCCCAAATAATCTGAATCAGGTTCATGGCCAACATGGTGGTCATGAACTCCTGAGCTGCCTCCGAGGCCCGTCCCAGGGACAGCAGATTGAAGTCCCCCAACACCATAAGCCTGGGGAACTCACTGCCAACCCTGAGACAGTTTCCAGCAGCTCAGGCAGGGAGGTTGCTATGCAGAAGGAAGGCTGGTACAGTAGCAACACCCCCAACTGTTCCCAGGAACCCAACTTGAAAAACAGGGTCTCACAGCCAGCCACTTGTGGAGCATGGTCCCTGAAGGCCACTAGAGATTCCCGGATGACAACAGCCACCCCTCCTCCCCTGCCCTGAGGACTTGGCTGGTGCCATACTCGAAACCCGGCCGGGCACATCTCCGCAAGAGGGATACCTCCTTCCGGGCCCAGCCAGGTTTCAGTAATGCACACCAGGTCAGCCCCCTCCTCCATGATCAAATTGCAAATGAGCGGGGCTTTGTTGTTAACTGACCTGGCATTACAAAGCAGCAGCCAGAGGTCAGGGCCTCCATGGGTCTGCTGACCAGGATCTGGGTCTGAGCATGGAGGGCCGGAACACGCCACGGTAATAAACAGTGGGGCATCTTCCCCATAGATGGCCCACCCTCCAGCTCCCATCATAACATCCCTGACCCATCACCATCTTGATCCTCTGTCCCTCCCTACAATCCTCAGAGTCTTGCAGTCCATTAGCCCCCAATCCTGAACTCCACAGATCCCTGGTTGAAAATAGAGATTCCTCCATTCAAACACTCACTCATTCACTCACATGCTCAACTGGTCGCAGTGCGATGGCAGGCCCTTCAAGCGTACCAGCTCATGCCCTTGGCGCTGTCAGAGCCCCACCACTGCCCACCTGCTCATTCACTGTGCTCCCCATCAGCTTCTCTCACTAGTCAAGAGGGGGCACACCATCCACTGCTCCTCACTCCCTTCCTCTCACTCAGGAGGTGAGCGTTTCCATATGTTCATTCCAACCCGTAACCCATACTTCCTCTCACTCCTCTCACACCTGAAAGGGAGTAGCCCATTCACCAGCAAATATGGGTAGGCGCTATGTAGTCTTCCCTGACAACAGGTACGTTTCCTGTGACTCTGCGTAGAGTAAATAACCCAACCACTTCTAACAAAAAACAGGAGAATTACCACCCTAGCAGAGGCTGCTTAAGCAGAAACAAACCTACAGAGGTGAATTGCACATGGTGTTTTTATTACACTTATTATCTACCTTTCCCTGAGATGTTCAGACCCTTTATGGAGAAGGACAACCAGCACATTCATTTTCTCTAACTCGTACTGGGCTAGAGGTGTCTATGTGGTCACTAATCATATTAAACCTGGTAAATCCTCTTTCTCATGCCTAGCCATGGCATATCCTCCATACTCATTCTGTCTCCAATTATTCCAATTGTTATGGACTTCTGACCTAACACCCCACCTAGCTAAAAGAGTCCACAGCAGCCTGACACTCTGGTTGGCCAGAAGCAAGGCAGCAAATAGCCCACCAATCATGACAGATGTGCAGGTTTTCCATTTCATTTCCAATTAAAGACTTCCTGAAGAATAACACTGCTAATGAGTTAGAAATGTATCACTGTATTCCTTGGGGAGAATTATAACAGAAGCAAAGCATAGGAGGAAAAATATGCTGAGCTACCTTAGTAATCTTTTGCTGTTCTATCTTCTCTTTTGCTGCACAGATAAAAAGTTGAGAACCATGTCATGGGCAGCAATTTCTCTGATGGAGTAACTTTTGAAAGTAAAGGCTAAGCAGCATGGCTACACAGGTGACCAAGTACAACGTTTTCTTGGGAAAGGAGAGATAGGCCCAGTTTCACTGAGGTGAAAAACCTTCAACCTTCAGTCTTCAATGCACCAAAACATTGGTTCATGTGCTCTTCCCACTCACCTTCTCTGGGTGCATAAACTGTGGAGTCTTTTTTTTTTCAGGTAGTAGGAACACTTCAAAGCAAAACACTGGCTTCCAGCTGCCTGCCATCTTTGTCTTCAGAATGCTTCTGGGCCCTCCATAGACCCAGAGGCATGGAATAAAGATTTTGTGGTGACTGGAGGCCTGCCTTTGCTGTGAAATGCTTTCAGCTTCCCAAGAAACAAGAAGAAGGAAGTCTGTGCACCAAAAGGTTTGTCCTCATGATGATCTGTTCTTAGTTTCAACCAAAACAGTAACTAAAACAAAATACAGTTGAAAAACTTAGCTCTTTGAAAACAAAGTTCTGTCAGTTTTTTCCCCCCTGTGAGATGTTTCAAGTCTATAAGCAGAAGATAATTAGCTGAAACAGAAGCTGAAATGCTGAATGATCCTTCCTATGGAAACCACTGTGCAAAGTGGAAGCTGGATTTCAGAAACCAATAATGGGACTGAGTGGCACTCATAAAATGTGAAATATGGGGTCAGTAATGAGGTACTTCTATAGCTGTCTTGCTTTCAAGTACCCCTATAAATAGTGAAAGCTTCAGGAAAAAAAGAGAGGTATCTAAATTAAATATCAGTGTGCTCCTGCCTCTTTCTGAAATGAAACCTGAACACTTCAAAGGGGGAATACAAAATGACATCCCTCCCCGCCTTTAACTTTCAACAGCCATGGCAGCTCATCCAGGATGGAGGCTTGAGGGACTAGGTAAGGCACGCACCTACTAGATGTCCTACTGGGACTTCAGACATGGAACTGATACATTCCTCCCATAAGAAACTGTCTACATTTACCCCACAGGGAAAGAAAAGGTTAAAGGGAGGCAGGCATATACTAAAATATTTACAACACTTTAAAAAAGACTGCCCCAAAAGTTAGTGATTCTTTACTGCTGCTAAGAAAAGTAGAGGAGTTAATGAGTTAAAGATCAAGAAAGACATAAATAAGTCAACATTTAACCTGGAGAGAAATAATAATTCTTCAAGAACGTGACAAGAAATTTGAAAGAAGGACTGCAGCACAGATTCAAACAGATTTTCTGTCCTTCATATATTAGCAAGAGCAGAAATGGGCACCTGTGTTGTTCTTGAAAACCACAGCCAACATCAGACGGCAAATCTGGCATAACACTGGTAGTACACACATAGGTAGGTGCACACCAGTAGAAATTCACCCTTCTCTTTGTCTCCCAATTAAGTCTCTCCCCTCCCTGAATGGTGAGAACATCTTGAGAGGGGGTTAACGTCTAAAACTGATTGGTCATAACTTCAGGACCAGTTTGTATTTTATAAACAAAGGTAAATGCACGTGGATATGTTAAGCAATATGTATCATAAACTATGAAGAAAGATTCAGTTATGGAAATACATGGGGATTCTTGTCATTGAGCTTCCAAACTTTATTATATACCAACACTATACCTCATATGTCCTTCCCCCTGCATGCATTCTGGTATGTATCTCCAATCAATGATGTACACACGTATTAAGCTAGATGCTAAATAAGAGTCAGTCAGTTTTGAGTGTGCAGCCCTCTTGGAAAATGTATGAATTCTAATCAAGAAGCCACTTGAGGAAGGTGGCCATTTATCTATGTGGTTATCTATTTATTCTACTGAGCAGCAACAACTCTCCAAAATTTCTGGCAAGCCAGAACTTTTCCTTCTCTTATCCAGGGGCTGAATAGGACTGAATGTGTACAAAGCCAATGCTCTCCCAGTGAGCTATATTCACTCACTTTCCAATGAGAATACACAAGATGTTTTAACTCACAAACATTAATATGTATATTTCAATCATATTTAAGTATCAGAAACAGTTTTTAAAATTTCTATGCCATTATTACCATCTAATAGTTGTGTTTTCCTTTTCAAATATGCTAACTTGATATCAGAAACTTACACGACTGAAGGAAAAAACAACAACCCCCAAGACATCACAATACTTTAAATCGGTCCATTAATTTACTTTAGAAAATGATGAAAGAAAGAAAGAAAGAAAGAAAGAAAGAAAGAAAGAAAGAAAGAAAGAAAGAAAGAAAGAAAGAAAGAAAGAAAGAAAGAATTTTATATATATATATACATACATATACATATACATATATAGGGATGCGGTGGCGCTGTGGGTTAAACCGCTGAGCTGCTGAGCTTGCCGATCGGAAGGTCGGCGGTTCGAATCCGTGTGACGGGGTGAGCTCCCGTTGCTAGTCCCAGCTCCTGCCAACCTAGCAGTTCGAAAACATGCAAATGTGAGTAGATTAATAGGTACCGCTTCGGCGGGCAGGTAACGGTGTTCCGTGTAGTCATGCTGGCCACATGACCACAGAACTGTCTACGGACAAACGCTGGCTCTTCGGCTTTGAAACAGAGATGAGCACCGCCCCCTAGAGTCGGACATGACTGGACTTAATGTCAAGGGAAACCTTTACCTTTACCTTACATATACATATACATATATACATATATATGAAAATGTTGGTGGCAATTTGCAAATAGCATTTGGTGTGTGAGCATGTGCTAGAAAAGAGTTTTCAGTGCAACACAATTAATATAAATCCCACCTGCACTACCCAGCATATTATCAAACAGAAGTCAACAGTGACAGCAAAGAATAAGCTTTTCCATATTTAAAAGGTTTACTAAACATGCTACAATAATCAGTTCTATCCATATCCTTATTTACTGACAACCTCTTCTCCGAATTTTTTGATACCCTGTATTGCTCTGAATTGCTAATTGTTTTACGATGAAGGAGTCTGGGGATAGTCAGTACCCCGCTCTGCAGGCCCCAGTTCAAAGACCTATCTACTTAGCTTCGAGGAAAGTGAAAGGCAGATTTAAGACAGCAGATGTAACCCGCTCGCTCTGGAATCCTCTGGTGCATAATGGCACAGCAGGGTTTGCTGGGATACAGAGTCTTTGATGAACTTTTCCTCCTACTGTGAAGAGTAATGACTTCAAGAAAGGACATCTAGCCGATGACAGGGATGCACTGGAAGTATAATTAGACACGAGAAGTAAAGTTTTTGCTCGCTATTGCAAAAATAAATTATTATTTCCTTATGAAAATGCTAAGCAGAGTGGCTAAGGAGACGGGACAAGAATCAGTAGGAGAACAAGCTTCCTCACCTCAGGCACTTACTAAGGTCTCAGACAGAAGAAAGAGGATTACATGTTATCTGGCTAACAGCAGCTCCTTCTTCTCCCTTCTCCCCCTCCTCTTTAATCTAGTTTCAGACATTGGGAGTTCCAAGAAAGTCTCCCTGGCCTGGCTGCTACTTATCCATACTATACTGTACTCCTTTTTATTTTCTCCTTGTGGCTGCTATCTCCTTTAAAACTAGAAACTGCAAGTGAACAGGCTGGCATCCCTTGTTAAGCATCGTTCCATGGCCATCTCAACACAAACCACAACACACAGATCCGATAATTATGGCAGCCGATCACATCATAACGAACTATGGTATTTATTGGGCCCATCTGGACTTCTGGCTTTTTCCATTTAACTTCAAATATTCAGATGTAACACACCCAGATACAATTCCATGTAGAAGGATGGAGAACAGAACAAATAAATTGTCATGTGTTTAGATTTCACTGAAATCTAAGGGGTTTTTTTCCCCTGAGGGTGGTTGTTTTTAAAGATGGTGACAGGGAGGATAGCCCATGTGCTATCAGCTTGAAGCTAAAAAATGAGTTAGAGGAAGGGATCTCTCTGAGGGTTTGGATTGAATTTGGGTGTGTATGAGAGAAACGATTTGATCTCAATGAGTTAGATGTGCTGGAGTGCCAGTGATATAGAGAAGCTTACCAGCAATGCCACTGGTTCAGGGAGATTCCCTAGGCCATCAGAGGAAGTTGCTTGGTCTATGGATGGTTGGGGGACCTGACAGATGGTGGGAGAGATCAGATGAGAGATGAGTGGCAGCACTGATGATGACAGTGGCTACTTCCGCACCTTGTGGCAGCTAGCTGGAACTGGAGTAGTGGCAGGGGAAGTGAAAGTAACTGAATTAGTAAATATGGCATCCAACATCTCCATTGTTGGAGGTATCTCAACACTGGTGGGAACTGGTGCACTAGTGGACTGGCTGTGTTGACAAGACCAGGGTGGCAGCAGAGTGATGTATCACTTCATCCAAGGATTACTGGATGGATTGGAGGGCCAGTGGCACTGGCATCTGGGCAGGAACAGAGCAGGAGACTTTTCTATTTCTATTTTCAATCAGGCCTGCAACAGCAATTATAGAGGGAAGTGGTGGTGCCAGACTCAAGCCAATAAGAGTGTTTTTTGAGAGATTAAGGACTGGACTTGAGATCTTCCAAGAAGACCCCAGATGAAGGAAATCACAGTGATTGCGTTTGAAGGACTAAGTGGCAGCTGGAAGGTGGGGAAGTCAGGAATGTAGGAACTACTTACCCAGTCCAGTGACAGAGGCACCTGACTGGTGGCCTGTTGATAGAGAACAGAGTGTGGGGCATTCAGGTATCTGGGAGTCAGGGGCCATGGCCACTGGAGACCTGGTGTTTCAAGGTCTCAGGTGGTCAAGCGTGGATCTAGGGAGAACTCCTATCATTCCAGTGTCCTGTATGCAACTGCTGATGATATCCAGTCATTCATTACCATACTAAATTAAAAGGATTAGAATGTACTTGAGAAGATGGGAATTAACATATGTGGAGTAGGGTGTGGATGGTGTTTGGATGGGAGGGGTTGGCGTAAGTAGTTCATGAGATTGCTGATCCCACTTAGTGACAAGCTCCTTTAGCCATCACATGTAGTAAATCAGAATGAGAGGGTTTTTTTTAATCATATGGCATAGCAGTTTGGTGCTCATGCTGCTTTTCTTGCTGAGAAATCCTTGTGAGGTCCAGCAGCTAGATGTGTAGACTATTTAGCTGTGACAAGTCACGTTGCCTGGGATGCACCATGAGGAGGCTAGTCTACATTGCACTGAGTTGGGCTGAGAAAGTGACTGGCCCAAGGTCACCCAGCCGTCTTTCATGGCTAAGGCGGGACTAGAACTCTCAATCTCCTGGTTTCTAGCCCAGAACCTTAACCACTAGACCAAACTGGCTCTCAATGAGACAGGTGTTCTCGGAGGAAGCTGTAGACCTAAGGAGTAGAAAGGAGAATGGATGAAATCCTATGAAGAAGTAGAAGACAGCTGGACAGAGGAGCCTCCTAGAGACAAGAATGTTAGACAATATGGGGACAGAGATAATAAATCCATGCTGGCTGAGATTATGGGAGTTGAATTCAACCCGCATAGGAAGCAGTAAGTTGAGAAAGGCTGCCACATTTTATTTTTATTGAAAACCTTTGATACAATCACTTGGAATTCTCCAGTGTCATTTTTTTAAAAAGAATTTTTGAGATGGAAGAGAAATATTTAAGGAATGCAATCCCTCAGGGGAAAAAAATAGCTGCCTTTTCTAGTGGTGGTGCTAATTTTTTTTTTTCTTCACCATTCAGCTGATTCTTTAATGCTACTGGGCAGGGGATGTTATTCACAGGTAAATAGGAATCACACAGGGAATTCAGTTGTGTCAAACTAGCATGCCATCTGATGTGCTCTGATGATGATCTCATGAGAGGAAGGAATGAAGTGGGGCAGCTGAACTGTGCCTTAGCCAAATTTCTGTGACAAAGAGAATATGCTCCCCCTTTCCACAAACTTGGCTATAGTTTCTTGAGCCAAAGAGGAATGAAATCTGTTATAAATTCTCAGGACTGAACAGACCAAGAACAACATGCAAGACCTTTCTTGTGAACTATTCTGGTTTTCGCCTTATTCTTAGCATAACAAGGATGGAAGACATCAGTTTCTTTGAAAGATTGACTTTTCCAGTCAGAAACTAAGCAAGTGAAATTCAGCTAATGCACATAAAGTTTATCTCTCCCTTCTGTGTTTGCCTTCAAATATGAGTGGACTATAGCAAATTACTCTATCACATAACTGCTCTACAATTCAGAGATTAACAACCTCTCTGCTGCCAACAGTATCTCTGCTAAAATGACAGTATGCCTATCTTAAAATGTGGTTGCTTATCTCTAAGGGCTCTAGTTAAAACTTAGCTGGCAACTGTCATGGCTAGCAAAACACAGCTCTCCCTTCTTGTGACTTCAGATCCTCTTCTCCCTCTAGATAGCTGCACAGGGTAGACAGGATTGGATCCTCTTTTCCCTCTGAATATCTGCACAAAGTCAGCAGAACCCACACTATATCCGCAGAAAACAAACTGATCCTATATTCTACTGTCCTCACATATAACAACCCCTATGCTAATTGCTCTTTTGGAAATCTTGGCTCACCTTCAAACCAACATCTCTTCAGCAGCCCATGACTACCAAGATCCCCACTTTGCTCACTAGCCCCACCTTCCTTTTTCCTCTTTCTCTCTAATTTCTCCACAGCCCTTCTCCTACCAACTTCTTCAACTTTCTTCTCCTTTCATGAGACACTCTCTATGTGAAAGTTCCATTTTTGGTCCTTCAGCACCCCCACCCCCAGTCTGGTTATAACATGCGCAAGTACTGTTTTGTATGTCTGAGCAATTATGTGACAGGATCCATTCTGTTACAGGATCATATTTCCATGAGGAGGGTCTTACCAAGATCAAATTCAGTAGCACTAGTCTTGACAGCTGTATTTTTTTCTATTCTAAATGTGATAGTTAAATCTTTAAGATGCCACACAAGACTACTGTTTTTACTAAAAATAGTAATGCAGCTACTCCTCTAGAGCCCTTTCTTCAGTACCAGTTAGCAATGTGCCAGGAGACAATGGGCTCCAATTTGCTATGAAGACTCACAAATGGTTTGTAGTCCAAGAGCTGTTGCAGTCAAAAGCCAAGTTAAATTCCAAACTTTTTAATATTCTTTACTGTACTTAAATTCCAAACTTTTAAATATTCTTTATGGTCTCTGGAGTTTGTGGCAAGAGACATTTACTAGTGGGAAATTAGAAGACTATAACCCATTCAGCAGCTTAATAAAACTTATGAATAATATCCCCCAGAAGAAAAAAGAAACATAAAGACCAGTGGTTTCTTGTTTCTGTAGTTTCCTTCCCCAAATTGAAGTCAGCATATGGGGGCCAGCACATCAGATTTTGGATGCCACTGAAGACAACTTGAAAACTTGTCCAGAGTTTTGTAACAATGACTTGGTTTAATAAGTGTCCCTATCACTATACTGGGTACAGTACTAGACTAAGCCATGGCGTAAGGAAAGGAAGTTGCTGTAGTCTATAGGAATCCTTTTTGTTTCTCCAGATAATTCAGTTCAGAGTGTTTGTATATTGTATTGGTCAATCAGCACAGACTGGGGATTTTACTGGTGTAATGCCCATCAGCCTCCCTATCTGAACCAAAGAAGGTGGTCTTGAACTTATTGAGGACTCCTAGAAAGTTAGACTTCATCCTTGGTTGGAGCTGTTCAGGAGTCTATGGGTGCCATAACAGCCATATATATATTTGTCTCATCTGTTACTGGCAGGTCATACTTTGGATTTGGTTTTTAATCATGGGCAGAAAGGGGATGGCTTGAAATTGGGGGGTTATACATCTGTTCTCTTACTGCTGTCAGACAACTTAGTGCTGAGATTAAGATTTTCAAGTGACTATGCCTTTTTGCAGGTGTACTGGATCTTTAGAATATTCTACAGCAGAGGCTGATAGATTTCAGTAGATTTTAGAATCAGGAGGGGTGGCATCTTTTCTGACTAACCAGGGGGATATGTCAAGGAAGGGGAGAAGAAAGGGGGTTATGCAGATGCAGGTTATATGTGACACAGATTACAAGTGCCTCAGTAATTAGCAAATGTGATGTGTTAAAAACCCATTGTGTTTGCTGAGACATCCTGAGATAGCCTGAAATCTTTTGACGTACTGTAGGTGAGTTTGGCAGACTGTCGCTCTATGACACTAGTGGAGTTTCCTTGTTCTAAGATGGCACCCTTGAAATCTGTAATCAAGTATCTTGGAAGATTAAGAAGCTCTGATATTACTCCGTCTGTGTTTTGAGCCCTTATGTCAAACTTGTGTCCATTAATAATGAAATAACTGTTTAATAATTGAAGTAAAAATCAGAGCCAACCTCCTTCTCCAGAACTGGGTTGATAGCTCCTTTAAAGAAAATGGTCCTCTTGAATTAGAATAGAAGTGACAGAAATTCAGGTGGGACACAGAATCAGGAGAAACACCCAAATTTGATTTAGTATCCTCTATATATAATAGTCAATGTCAAGACATCTATTATGGTTGAACAACATTTCCCAAAGCAGGTTAGCTGGTCCCCAAATCCAGAAGCTGCAGTTAACCCGGCATCATAGCATTTTTAATGCTAAAAATAGCATCTACATGACAGATCACTCAATCTCAATACTGGAAGGAATGATTTCTTGAGTTTCTCGCAGAAGGAATGTGAGTCAATTGCCCTTGAGGGAAACAGCTTGCAGTTCTAAACACTCTCCCAGTAAAGCAGCTAGTCAGAGGAGTGAAGCCTTAGCTTCTTAACAGACTTGTGTTACTTCATCATATCCAGTCTTCATCATGTCTCTTCACTGAAAAGCCCCTTTTTGTACTGTCTCTGCATGGGAAGATAGGAGTCAATCCTCATCTGTTTCTCCACCTTGTTGGGTTTATGGGCCCTAATATCATTACTGAGATTAGTTTGGATTATTTTCTTACCTCTAAATGGCATGTTTAGACCATAGGCACTACTCCAGAGAGGGAGAGGCTGGTCACAAGGCAGGAATTTGCATCAAGAGCTGTTTGTTGGTTACCATCTTGCCCCCTTTTCTTTAATGGGAAAATCTTCTAATTGTGCAGGTCAGTGGACTGGAGCCAGAGGTGAAGGGCAACTGCCACAGCTTTGTTCTTTGCTCTGCATTCATCACTGAGCTGCATGGTAGCAATTATACATGAAGTCTTACCAAAAAGAGATGGGCTACCTCTCTCTTGTCAATCTCATACAAATAAGATCCTATACATGTTGTCTGTCTACTTCACCTTAAAGCCCTGGGCTATCCATGCTATCTTTTCCAATATGTTGAATGAAGCCTGGTCCCTAAACTCAGCATTTATAGAGAACACAGAAGTAGCTTCTGAATTAAAAGTGGAAGAATCTGATCTATCATTAGATTCTTCCACTGGTCTCTATCTGATGAAATAATTGACTCTTCCCTGATAATCTTTCAGAAGTTGAAACATTTTCTTGGTGAATTGATAGGAACTGATCATCAGTGACCTTCTGTCCCCTTTCCTGACTGGGATGATTACTGAACAGAAACTGTGACCAGGTGGTGGGCTGGGAAGTGTAGGCAGGGTCCTGTTAAATTAGTTGACTAGCCTCTTGAGACAGCCATGGAGATAATGGCTTAGATACTATAGTCATGGTGGCTCAGAAATCTCTCAAATTGGAAGGTGCTGAGTATATATGACCATAGCTTAGAGTCAGTTGGTTGACTGAAGTGGTGTAAAAGTCACTCACATCACATCACATCACATACAGCCAAACAGAGAACTTAAACTATGATAGATGTTGAGATGGAGTATCTGTGCTGTGGTCCTGAAACAGATCGACAAATAAGGTTTCTAAGAGCAGGGAATAGGGAGAGGATCCTTAGGAAGATATTATGAATTGTTGTTCAGAAGACTGACCTTAATAGCTGTTGTCTAATAGGCTGTAAGAAGAACCATCCCTAATCACATCCTCCAAAATGGATTCCATGATCTGGTCTCTATCTGATGAAATAATTGACTCTTCCCTTATAGGAGATTATCCAATTTAATTTCAGAAGACTAGACAGTGCTGCGCTGTATAGGAGAGTGAACATGGATATAAGAATTGCTATCAAGGACTGCTTTAATTACACATCAGCTACCTGGAGGAGAGGAATCCTTCGGATTGCCTGATCTGTGGTGCTCTTTATCATTTTTAAAACTCCCTTTTATTTAGGACCACCCATGTAGAAGCAGGTGGTTCATTTGGTCTTACAACACACCATGGATGTCTTGAATTTGCAACATAACCCCAAAACTGGAAAACCTGATACAGCCTCAGTCTGTATTGGTAACACACAAATAATCTCAAAATTAGATGCTAAAGTCTTCTGGTTTATATGGAGATCTGGGATCCTGCCCAAATTCTCAGTACATGCCCCTTATTGTAAAAACAAAAAACAAAATCCTAAGAGGTCAGCCATTCAAAGGGCCTGATCCCAGAATGTCACCTTGTCATTTCTCTGGCTTGTTTGGTGAAGGCTTGAGAGTAGGGTCTCAAACTGTCACTACAAAGGTAGTAATTTACTCCTGTTGTGTGATATTTACAGGCTGATATGACTTGAGTGATAGCATGAAGTATACTAAACAGAGAAAAAACCAGAAATATTTTTTAAAAGTTCTTCAGATACTCCTGGGATGACACTCAAGGAAAAAAAAAACAGAATAGTGAAAGCTTTACCTGTGACCCAAATCCTTTAACTTCAGAATTATTTCAAATAAGGTTAGAGTTTCAAAATCCAATTTTCAAAATCTAAGTAGTTTACTTACTCCAAATCTCTAGTGATGTTCAAAATGATACATGTTACCTCTTTGTTTACATTCTGCATAAGATCAATTCTAAATCTGCTGTACTCATAATTTGAGAATGTCACTCCAAATTCAAGACAGAAGCATGTTGAAGAGCTTTAGATAATTTTAGGGGTAAAGGAAGAATATATCATGGGAGAGGAAGAAAATAAAAGGGGAAACAAGTTAGCTAAATGAAGATAAAAGGCCACTTGAAAGTAACTGTCTCACAGCAAGGGATGGAGGGAAAGAGAGATATTAATTGGAGAATAATCACATTTGCAAGCAAACAGTAATGACAGGTCTCAGTGTTATCTTGCTAGGCTGGTCAAAAATCAGAAAGCTTCCCTAACAACAGTAAAGATCCTGTAGGCCTCGTTGTTTCAAGATCTGTGAGAAGACAGGAAAAAAATCCAAAGCAACTCAACAAGAAGAAACTTCAAAGGTGTTACAAATAAAGTCTAGGAGCAAAGAATTTGCCTACAAAAGGCTCAGAATGACTGAAATACTGTGGAAAATCAGTTACTGATGAAAATTAGAAGATTCTGAACAGGTAATGCAGAGTTTGGAAGGATTAGAAGTTCAGGAATGATGATAGGAAGAACCATTCATCTGAGGCTGTTTGTCAAAAGTAGAAGTCCTAAGGATGGCCCCACCAGACTATTTTAAAACTTAGTCATCAACAAAGGGCTATGAATCCTTTGTCTGACTAAATACAAGTATCTTTTCAGGTATTTGAAGAACATTATTATATCCCACCCCTTTAATCTCAAAGTTAATATGCCCAGTACCCTCAATCTTATATCAGAGGTCCTAAGTTTCCAGTACCCTTTTCGTTCTTGTTGCCCCTCTCTGAAGCCATGCCAATTTGTCTGAATCTGATGGCCAGTTGATCTGACCCTAATGGTTCAAAAACCTTGTTTCCAGCATATAATTCAGTGAACAGACTATGGGAAACAGAGGGGCATATGTCAGTTTATAAAATTGAGCTATGCACAAACTTTGTGCCAAGAACTTACTGGTCTATTATTCCCATTAATTAACATGGATTAGAATCCATTTTTCAGCCATAAACTTGCAGAGGTGGAGATGAAAAATCCAATTCTGTCCTTTTTTGACATCCCTTAACTACCATAATTGTGATTATGATAGAGTGGCTAAAGGGTGTAAATGGATAATTAGCATTCTTATATATGCCAGTACACTAGAACCTTTTTGCCTTAGCACACAAGCCATTACAATGATTAGGCTCCAATTCAAGCAATTTTCCACACCCTTAGTCAGCGGTTCTGCTCGCTGGTAATTCTGCTGTGCTGGGAATACATTTTGTTTATTTGTTAATGAAGAGTTGGGGGAACTTGTTACAGAAGTCTGAAATATAAAAATAAAATGTGTCGTATATCCAACACACAGGATATAAAAATATTCAACTCCAACTCCAAGATTAACTTAAAAGTTAAATATCTTAATATACAGACGTATAGGCAATATGAATATATCGCTAAATACTGGTAAGGACTTCCCATTGATTTAAATTGGAAATAATCAGGCATGTTCTTAATTCTTCCAGTGAACTGAACCCTAACCTAATTTCAATGTGCATAAGTTTGGTTCAGTTATACCCACTGAAAAATATGAATTTATGTACAAACTAAGGTATTACATGATTAAAATGGTAAATCACAGATAGCACAGCAGATCAGTTATCTCATCTGTATTATATATGTATTCTTCATCCAGCAGCTCATAACTTGTGAGTATTAATTAATACCCACTGCATATTGAATTCCTAGTGATCTGGCAGCCTGTATCAATCAGGAGGAGGCTACGGTATGAGACACATTCTATGGAACTAAGGTGAACAAGAAGGCTGTCCAATGAACACAGACTTCCGATGCTCAGTCTGAGTTCTTGAACTAGGCTTGCATCTACCTAAAGGACTCAACTAGAGGAGAACAATTCTCGGGCTGGAGGCCTAGAATCTTCTGACTGGAAGGGCAAGTGAAGAACAAATACGTATCACCATAACCTTTCAGTTGTTATTATCACAGCCCAATAATTGTGATCAGAACAGTAGGTGATAGCTCCCTGGGAGCCTAATTCATATTGTGCAAGTTGTGTTGTGACATGTAAAAAAAGAGGCAGCAGGGAAGTCATGTGAGGTAGTGCAGCCCCAGAGGCCCCTTGTACTCAAGATAATTCCTTCACCCAACTGACACATGAACCTTTTACTTTTGGAAAAGTACATGAAATGATGGTTAGCTAAGTAACCTTTAAGCATTAAAATTAGGCTGAATGGTTTTTTTATATATATATAACATGCTTGGGGGAGGGGTCTTTCCCTTTTATGTTTTTTCCTCCCTCTTTCTTTTTTGTACATTAAAGAAATGAAAAAGAAACACAATCATTGTTTTCCACTATGCCATACATAATTTTATGGCACACAAGTTTAAGTGTATAAGTTCAGTTGAAATGGATGAAATGTAGGATAACTAGGGCGCATTTGATCCATAACCTACCTTTCCACCAAGAGCTCAAGGAGGCATGCATAGCATGTATTCTTCCAATTTTATTTTTCACAACAATTCTGAGACAAAGGTTGAACTGACAGTCCAAAGTCATCCAGTGAATTTCCATGACTAAAGATGGAGTCTTCCCATTCCTAGTCTAACATCCTTGGTCCAACTATACAATATACAACTATACAATCAACAGACAGGTGCACAACCATTAGTTTAGAAGAAAGCAGGGTGACTTTCTGCCTTTTTGTACAGTTAAGGAACTGGAGCTAATCCAAAACTTAATGTGGTTCAGGTAGTCCTCATTTAGCGATCAAAATTGGGACTGGCAACTTGGTCATTAAACAAAGCAGTCACTAAGTGAAAACCATGACTGCGACTGTGCTTATGACTTTACTTCAGTTTTCCTTTGCTTCTTGCTACCTCCTTCAGCTGAACTAAGGTTCTTTCTTTCTCCTTCTCTTTGAGGACATCTTGGTATGGAGTAAATACGCAAGTGAAAATAAGAGCAGGGAGAGGCTGCAAAGGTCATGAATGTAAGAACTGGTCGCTAAGTTGTTTTTTAGCACTGTCATAACTTTGAATTGTCATATATGAGGCAATCACTAAGCGAGGACTACCTGTACTTTCAAAATAAAATCCTCCTTTCTTTGAGGACTTTTTCCTCTTCAGTGAATGCTCAAACCCAGGAATTGTATAATCCCGCCCTCTTTCTCTCTCCTCCCACTGTTGTGTTTGATCTGCATTCCCTTCCTACCAAGTTCCCTTGCTCAGAGAAATCTCATTTCAAGAGGTTCAAGTGCTTTCTTCTTTCTAACCTGGCACGACTGAATCTATGAGAATGCCTAACTCTGAGTAAGACCACTGATTCAGCCAGAGAAGTGCATGGCAAACTTGCTGGGGAATGATACTGGCCCCATGAAACACTTTGAGATACGAAACTGGGATTATCTCTAGTCTCTCCTCACAACTTCCAGTGGGGTGAGTGGGTGGGAAGGTTAAGATTTCTCTTCCTTCACCAAGCAATCCCCAGGAAAAGAGCTAGTTCTCCACTACTGTTAGCAGGTAAGAACAGTGATCTTGCTGAGGTTGTCTGGGAAATTAGGGAAGGTTAAAGGAATCTCTTTCCCATAGCCTATCTGTCAGCCCTCCCAGGTAGACCAGACAGGAAACACGACCAGATAAGCTACTTCTACTTTATTGTTAGGCTACATTAACAGAATCTTCCAAGTCTGAAAATACAAATCTCCTGCCGTCCCTATTTTCTGCCTAACCTGTCAGGGCGGGTCCTTTCTAAGTTTCTTTCTCTGCCTGTTACTCAGTTGCAGATTCCTCCCTCAAGACCCAGTAGTCCAAGAAGAAAAAACAGGAGTTATCTACAACATACAGTGTAAGGACTGTAGCAGCCACTATGTAGGACAGACAGGCAGAAGACCAGCAGAGTGCATCCACGAACACCAGCTGGCAGTCAGAAGATGTCCTGTTCAGACTAAGCACCAGACAGGTTCTCAAAGAATATTCTTTATTAAATAACTACTTACAATAATTAAGTCCTTGATGTGTAAGACTTGGTTAAGCAAGCCCAACTGGGCTGACTGGATCCGACTGCAACATGAGGGATGGAGGCAACAGTTCTCGAACTGGAACAGTACTGGAATGGCACTGACGCTTAATCTCTGACTCACTGGACCTGGAGACAGGACTACGAACAACAGACAGGGATGAAGTGAAGACTTGGAGCAGGACTCGAACTCAAAGCAAGGCTAGACTTGGCTGCGGGTTCTGGATTAGGCTGGGTACTCTGACTTGAAGACTTGAAGACAAGGCTTGAAACTGGAGCAAGGCTGGACTCGGCTGGAAGCCCCAGACTAGGCTGGATTCTCTGGATTGGAGACTTGGAGCAAGGCTTGGAACTTGGAACTAGACTGGACTCAGCTGGAAGCCCTGGACTAGGCTGGCACCCAGATCCTGAACACAATAGGTGTGAAATTCCTGGACACAACGGAGCATATGAAGCGCAGATGCACAGGACTGAAGGCAAATGGCGGCGCTGGAATGTCAAGCCTTGCCCACGTGGCTGAGGAAATTGTGGAGTTTCACGGCTGGAAGCAAGGTGAAGGCTGCTGGGCACGGCTGATGATGATTCCTCGTTGGCAGCAGATGCAGAATTCAATTAGTCTTCAGAGTGGAGCTTGAACACTGGTTCCTCTTTGGCCACAGACGCTGACTCTGATGCCGGTAAGGACTTCTCCCGAAGCTGCAGGCTTGGAGGATCAGTTGTTTCCTGCAGCTTGCTCTCTGCGCGGCTGCCTTTTATCCCAATATTTGGCGCGCTTGGAGTCTCCTGTAGCCAATTGGGCTGCCTTTTCTTTCATACACTTTTCAGCCCATCTCCGGCACATGCTGATTAGCGTATTCAAATCTTCCTCCGGATCTCGCCCAATCAGTGTTGTGGATTTTTCCCGCTCTGCTGAGCCATGCATTTCATTTCTGACTCCAGCCCAGTAAGTTTCCAATTCCTCTCTGACTCAGAAATAGTTTCACTTTCCAAATCAGAGGCAAGCTTGGTTCTGACAGAAGACATGATGAAAACTCCTTAATCTCACAACACATGGACAGACTTAACCATACTTTCAACTGGGAAACTGTGAGCATCCTAAACCAAGCCAAATCCAAAAACGCCAGAGAATTCCTGGAAGCCTGGCACTCAGACAAAGCAGCCATCAACAAACACATAGAAGTAAACAACATTTACATACCATTCAAAAGAGACAATAGAAAAACCAAAAGACCAGAACATGACCTCACCAGCAATCAACACCCAGATATGCAAAGACTAACACTAGGATTAACACCAGATGAACAATCAAACAGCACAATATACCCTAATCAAGGAACTATTAACTCAGTCAATCAACCAAGCAGCAAACAACAGCCCAATCAAGGAACTCCCAAAGGGAGAACAACACCTCCACCAACACAAGCTAGACAAACCACAGTATATAAACTGAGAGCAAGACCCACTCCCTCTTTGCATTGAAGATGTTGCCTAGTCTGGCAATGAAATGTCTGCAGAAAAAACAACCAGGCTCAGAGAGCACCAAGGACTCCACATTCCTCCCTCTTTTATCAAACCGTTCCCTAGGCAGCATCTCTTCCCCCCATCATCCAAGGTCATTCTCACATTTCATTACACTATCTGAGCAGTAATAGAAAAACAGGTAGAACTAGTTGCAAAGTGAGCTTCTGAGGATCACGTGGTACCTGCTGGTACATGTTGTCCCTTATGTGCCTTGTATCTCTTCCTTGTACAGGCCAAGAATAATGCTGACATAATGACCCACAGATCTTCCAGATCCCACAAATACCCTTCCATAGTATAAGATTCCCCCACCACCCCATCCACCCTCCTACTGACAAAACTGAGGTTTATCCAGGGGAAGAAGAGACCATGAAGGAGAGGGTATATATTAAAGGCACTTTTTATTACTATTTTGAGGTTTTATATATATGCATATTACATACTCACAGGGAAACACACATATTTGTGCTATATTCACACAGGTTTATGCTTTGAAATATTTAAAGGCAAATGTGAAATCTTTGCACAAAGACCTGGCAATCTTTGGATTCAGGGATGCTTCTGCAAGCTTCATTTTCCATTAGCAGGCACTAAGCACTAGGGGGCAGTGTGGTCTCTCTTTCTCCCTTTCATTTTTTTATTTTTTTATTTTTTGCTCTCAAACATAGAAATATACCAAGAGTGAAATAAGACAGTAACAAAATAAATACACATTTTCTTCTATAGTTTCCTATAATCAATGGATGCAACCATAGACAGATTAATAATTCTTTGAAATTCTGGTCACTAAACAACATAATTTTCACAGACTTAACTACCAAGCTCATACCTGCCTTGCAGGGCAATTATGAAGTATAGGGAAAGTGGTCACTGCACTCCGAGGGCTGATTTCACAGTAATTCTATAAACAGGAGTAGATTATAAAAAAGAAATGGAACTCTATCATGTGCTGGAACTTAATGGGGTTGAGTTCTGTAATCTTGTATCAATACCGAGTTTGAGTTTCTGGAACATGTGGAGATAATGATAAATTCTATGAGTCTCCCTTCCTCTTACCTCAAGCAACCCTACTCTACCACTACAGTACTCTGTTTCCACTGATCAGGGGCACATGCAAGAGTGTAACACAAAGACAGAATAGATGCCCATCCCAATGTGTTTATTAGTTAGATTTATACTGGGGAGACAGAAAGAGAGGGAGAGGGGAGAGAGAGATCAGTACCCATGATGGCTTACAACATTTGAAATGAAAATACATTGTTTAGAATGCAACATTAGAATGAGTAAACTTAAAAATCAAATTGCAATTAAAAGACTGGAAATAAAGGCCCGTCTTCCCTTTTCCTACATAAGGGGAAAGCGGAGGCCAAACACATCTCCCTCTGTAGCTGACAGAGCTCCTAGTACAGTGACATTGTCAAAGTTGCCTCTTCTTTCAATTGAAGTTATTAGCAAGTTCACCGTGGGAGAGACAGACCCTCAAATAGTCAGCCCATTTAGGGCTTTAAAGCCTGGCACCAAAACACATAAATTATCCCTAGGAAGCATGCGAGTCCTGTGCCTTGCACAGGTTAGCGACCCAGCCACAGCATTTTGCAATTGCTAGATACTTTTCAAAAATACTTTTCAAAAGTATTTTGGGGGTCTTACTTTTCAAGGTAAGACCCCCAAAGGGTTCACTGCTGTAGTCGAGGTGGGATGCAACCAAGGAAAGGATAACTGTCACTAAGTCCAGCCAGCTTACAAAAGGCCACAGCTGCCACATTGGCAGCTAACCACCTTCAACACTCAGCCCAACAGGATGACCAGAACTATTGCAAATCAGTGCCCCCAAGGACCAATGCCAGAAAATAATCTAGACAAATACCATAATTGGTGGTATGAAAAGCTGCCAAGAAATTCAGGGAAACTAGCAAGCAAGGTGCACTTTTCCCATATAGGCATATGTGATTAACCAAGATGACCAAGCCAGTTCCAGTACCATCCCCAACCAAAATCTGAATGAATTGATCATCACTTTCATCCAAATGAATCTGGACCTTCTCAGTTACCTAACCCAAGAATGGAATATTTTAAAAGTGAGCTAATAATCTTCTTAGGTCAAAGTAGGGCTTTTTCAAATAGAGTTCTTGTACCTGCTTCATTAAAGCAGAAAAGAATACATCCCACCCTGAAGGAAATATTAACCACCTTCCATTATGGATTCCTTTCAGTCACATCCTGACTGAAAAGAATCCATTTGAACAGAGCAAGCAGATGCGCACTGTGATCTGCCTCAAAAATGGAGTCCAAGATGAGGCAAATCCATCTGACATTGCAAAGGACAATCAAAATGGCTCACAAGTATCTTCTGACAATACCTGTTCCCATCCTCCATCATCTGAATGGAGGAGATGCCACACAATGTGGAAAAGCACTGCCAGCTTTTCTTCACTGATACAATAGCAGCAGAGAAGTGAATACTCTTCATCGTATCCATGGCAGCGGAGTACAATTTCAAATGGCTTTACGATGAGCCCTTCTCCTTCACATTTCATATATTATTTTCTGTCTGTCTGTCTGTCTGTCTGTCTGTCTGTCTGTCTGTCTCTTTGAGTCAGGGTTGACTCCTGGTGTCTGCCTGGACAAGTCCCTGCAGTTTTCTTGGCAAGATTTTGAAAGTGGTTTGTCATTGTCTCCTTCCTAGGACTGAGAGAGAGGGACTGGCTCAAAGTCACCCAGCTGGCTTTGTGCCTAAGTCAGGACTAGAACTCCCGGTCTCCCGGTTTCTAGCCTGGTGCCTTAACTGCTACACCAAACTGGCTATTTCTTTTACTGTACTTATAACCCATCCTAGTCCCAAAAGACTCATGGTGGCATATAACATCAAACAAAAAGAAAACAAAAACATAATAATAACAAATTCAGAACAATATCCAACTCCCAAAATAAACACAGAAAGCAAAATTAAACACCCCAATAACCCTCCCCCCCCCCCACACACACAGCCAGGTACTCATAATCAGCTGGAACCAAAAGTGCCCTGAAATAAAACAGGTTTAGCTTGTTCATAGAATTGCAGCAGGGGTGGGAGTGCTATACACACTTCTTAGGATAAGCTATTCTATAAAGGGAAAGGGGGGCTATTACAAAAAAAGACTGCCATGTCACCCATGCCCCATAAACCTCACAAGGAGAAGGAAATTTTAGCAGCCTCTCTCTCTGAATAACTGGACCAGGCACATTAAATTTTGGTAAGGTGTTGCCTGATTCATCCCAGTGCTGTGCAGTTTAGGGGTTTAAATGTAATGGCAAACACTGAGTTGAAGTCCACAAGCCTCCTGGCAACCAGCATCCTTGACAGAGAATTTCTTCCCCCTTAATTTATCCAGCATGGATCTGACTGGCTGAATGCAGCCAATTGGGCCAGTTCTATGTTTGTCAAAGCAGACATGAAGTCCTGAGCCACTCTATAAAACCCTGGTCACTTTCACAGCCTTGAAACTTTATTAGTTGTATCCTTGTTCAACATCAGCCTATCCACCAGCCTCAACAGTTTTCTCCACAAAAATGTGCTGTTTCATTAGGTAAACTTTTAGTCCAGAACATTGTATTTCCCTGCAGGCCTCACCTGACTCTTATTCCGGCTCTCTGACTTTTCCAACCTTGCTGAGATCTTTCGCTATTGATTATTGGTTGGCTTTTTGCCTGTTAACTGTAACACAAGAATAAACCTCCAGGATTCTTCCATCAACGCAGACTCTGTTGTCTTGCTTGATGGCCAGGCCGCTTAAGGTGCTATCGCCTTCACTCAGGCCAAGCAACAATTTGGCAGAACTATAAAAATCACCTACCCTTGGTTTGTGCCCCATTCATTCCTGATGCAAAGGTGTTTGTGCACTGGATCCTTCATATAACCTTCATAGCAAAGACACTCACCTAGAAGTAGAAGAAAAAAAACAGGAGAATAATAAATATAACAACCCTGAAAAGGGAATGAGTTTTGCTGGGAGCCGTCAACTCAGCATGCAGCAGGTGTGAAAAAAGAAAAATGTCATGCTAGGAATTACTAGGAAACGAATTGGAGATAAAAGGTGCAAGATCGCAATGCTTTTCTACAAGCCTCCTGTGTACCATTCTCGCCACCTCATCACCTTTAGTATATCATTCAGCTGGAAAAAATACAAAAAATGGCAAGAAAATGGGCAAAGAGTCAGAGGATCAACAAGAAAAGGAGCTTGGACTTTTTTAGTGTAATATTGTTGTCATCTGTTCTTTGACTAGACTTCTGATCTCTTACCCCAGAAAAGAAATTACAGCAAATATGACTGATTATAGTTTCATACAATGTCAGTGTCACAATTTGACATTCCCTTATTTATTGATGAATCTGAATTTCCCTTATTTATTATGAATCTGAAAATCCTTATTTATGTATTTATTTATTTATTTATTTGGAACTTGCAATTCCTTTATTTATTATGAATGCTTTTTGCTGCTTCAATCATTATGACTCTAAGCAGCTTGCAAGCAGCAACATACAAATGCCCAGTAATACAGTAATCATAAAAAAATTGTCACATGTATCAGTTGTGAGATATTTTCCACTAAATGAGATGCCAAGATCTTTTGCTTACACCCTTCTCTTCCCTTCCCTTATTCACTCAGGCCACTGCTTTATAAAGAAAAACAAACAATTATTTGGAACCCTACTGGGTCTTTCAGGGACTTCTTCCTGATTAGCTCTCAGGCATTCCTGTCTGAAAAATCCAGCTTTACCAGGCTTTTTGTCCCAAAGGAATTACATTAATTTAGAAAAGAATAAGGCCGTAATCTGAAGCCTTGCTGAATGTAATAGGGCATATTTTTGAGGAAATACATAAAAGATCACACTGCATAAATGTGAGAGAGATGAGCATAACAAAAGATTATAAAACTATGCATAATAAAGGGAAAGTTAACAGAAAGAAATTGTTCTTTCATATCACTAAAATGAAATTGGCAAATTACAAAGTGCAGAAAAGAAAGATGCTTACCCAGTGGAAAGGCCACAAGGGCCATGCTCTCCAACTGTCCCATTCAAATCAGCCACTTACTCAAAACTCTATTCTGATGGCTGTCCAATCCTCCACCGGGCCAGAATTCTGGCAGATCAACACCGTTTTTTTCCTGCCACACCCACCTTTTTCTCATGTGTACCTTTTGGCAACTAAACTGAAACAGGGATCATAATGAAATTGCCTAACCGAGTTCTACATCTCTGTGCCTCCATTTTGGGGTGTTTATTTTTACTCAGATCTCAAAACTGCTCTGGGCTGTGGTGAGGCAGCTACCTCAGATGGTAAGAGCAGACTGAGATATTTGCAGTGTGTTTTGTCACTTGGCCCCCCAAACAGACTGTTCCTCTTAGGAGATGAAGTTAATGTGAGACAGTGCCAGAATTAAAGTAAAAGTCAGTGGCAAGTCTAGTTTCCTATGGGACCTGGAATAGGCAGCAGGGGGAGGTGCCATCTTGTCCTGTAACTCAAGCAATAAAATATTTTGAGTTGTCCTGCCATATATTATAATGATCTCAAAAAATCTGCAATTGCAACCATAAGCTAATATGTGTTTTAGGGCTTACAAACAGACATATGATAATTCCATTAAATGCACTTCTCTACTCCTCTCCCTAGATATCATTTCTGAAAGCCTAAATTAAGGCTACAAGTGAATTAGTTGGAAGGAAGTTCTGTTGAAGTATATTGAACTTATTTGTGGGAAGAAGACAACTCTGCAGTTAGACAATTTAAATATTAGCTACACAGCTATTTACTCAGGTTACAGCCAAAAAGAACAAAAGGCACAACAGAAGTACTTCTTTTGTCTTTTTTTTTTTCTTGGAAGGCATAACCATTTTTACAGAATGCTGGAAAAAATCTGTGAATTTAGAAAGAAGCCCTAGGAGGGTGCTTGAAACCCTCCTCCTCAGAGGCCTGCTAGAGTTGGCAGCTGCTATGGCAGATGGTTGTGAATAAATGAAATGCAGACACGATGGGCAAATGAGTCACATCGTTTCAAAGGGGAACAAACATGCCTCTTGGGAGCATGTGTAGAAGAGAAAAGGCTGGACCAATCTCCTGAGATATACTTCTTTAGCTTTAGGGGGTGGCACCTGGAAAGTCATGGTTGTGCCTTTTGAAGAAAGGGTAGAATCTAGCACCAATCACATTAAAAAAGAGAGAAGAAAAACTCTTATATCTTCAGGTTCTCCTCCTAACAGAGCACATATAAAATTTGAGATTCAAGTATTTCTTGTACTTAGTACTTCTGTACTCAAGTATTTCTGGGTCATAGGAAAGCCTAAATCAGAGAGCATATAATCAATCAAGAATACTCTGCTGGATGGAAGAAAAATTGGATTCAAGACAAGGGAACTTCATTTGACTTTTTGCTTTCACCATGTGGAAACAAAGGAAATTTGCAAGTTATTTTTCTACCAGTTTTTTATAGCTTTTGGAACCTGACAATCCACCAGATACATGTCAATCATCCTGTTGCACCCACCTACCAGTTTCAGGATCACACTCGTGTTCACAGGGATCAAGAAGCCGTCGGGCGCACATATCCAAGGCCCACGGCCCACTAGAATTTTGCTGGGAGAAAAGAACCACCTGGGCAGGATTTAACCAGTCACTGGCATCCAGCTGGCTCCCCTCTAATAAGATAAACCGGCTCCCTGCAAAGGAAAATCAGAGGAAAAGGCTGAAAGTTGAACACTGAAAGGCATTTTCATGTGTGAGGTCCAAATTTCCTCTAAGCCTTCTGTCCTATTTATACCACATACTAAAGAAAATTGATTTGTAATGCGAATGAGTATTTTGTCTAGTGTAACCTAACCCACTTTATAATTTGTGTGTAAAAGTATCCTAAGGTTTACTTTTCTCATGTAACTTAACAAGTATTGGTTCTTCTCAGTGAATAAAAAACATTAGGCTGACATTTTTTCCCTTCTGGAAATGACCTGGAAATACCTCTTCCAGTACCTACCTCAAACATCCCCAGTTATCATACTTTGAAGATCCTGCGATTGATCATTGTAGGTGCTTTAGACTTAGCATGTCCATCTCATTCTTCCGGTGGGTGTGCATGGCTGTACATGTGTCTGTCTATTATCTCCTATGATTATTTTTAGGACAATTTATACAAAAGCGTATCTAGGCTAAAAAAACAGTTTCAAATAACAGAAAGTTTGGAAGTAAATTTGATACCACGAAAGCCATCTGAATATTCAACAAAGATCCATGAAAACTGTTTGTTCCAAGGGCAAAATCTCCTATTAAATTTCCAGCTAGGATAACTCATTTCTTGTCTCCAATCAAGGTCAGTTGCTTCATCAATCTGATCTGTTCTCCAGCCTCTGCTTTTGTGCTGTTTCACAAACATCTTCCCCCTCACTGGCCAAGATGCCAGAACTTCTGCCTACACTGTTCCACTTCAGAACATAATAGGAAATTGCATACCTTAATAAACAAAGTAATTATTAGAACAAAGTAATTATTAAAGGAGAGTTTCCCATTAGGAAGAAAAGTTCTGCTTCAACCTATCTGACATTTGGTTTTCCACAAGAACTAATCCTTCCTTCTTTTGTATTAGAGGAACATTATCTATCTATCTATCTATCTATCTATCTATCTATCTATCTATCTATCTATCTATCTATCTATCACATTTTGTCACTGCCCATCTCCCCCCAAAAGAGGAATTCTGGGTGGAACATTAAGTTGTGTAACATACATTCACCCAATCTGGTATGACCAACCTCCCTAAGGCCATGGTTGCATTTAAGTCTCTTATTGGCTGTTCATTTATAAGGTGACAAACGTGGCATGTCCTGTCAGATTCTGCTTCTCTTTCACCTCATCTGCCAACAGAAGGTGAGGGGGCCTAAGCCTGGCACAGTCTCGGGTGAGACACAGCTTTGCATTTTTAGAGGGACAGCATTTGTTTCCAATATTCTGGGAAGCATTTAAAAAAGAAAATGGGGCTGTGATACCCATAAGCCACATTTTCTTCTCTGTAAACATGTTGGCTCAAAGTTAGCCTATGCTTTAAAATAAAATCTGTTAATGTTTTTACCTTGTTTATACTAAAAAAGCTACTGATATTTTATATCTAGTTCTACACTGAATTTAAGACTATCGTCCTCCCATGAAAAAGTTTCCCTCTTTTACCATATTCTCAATGAATCCAAGACAAGCCCCCAGTTTCAATGGTAACGTTCTTGGGGGGAAAAAAATAGTCATCCTTTCAGGTAAATACAATAATAAAGCAGCAAAGAAACATTCTCCAGTGTACAGCTCTCACATAAGACTCTTACACAGTGCTTAACAGCACATTTTTCTTAAGCATATTTATTTCCCACTTACTTTAAAAATATTGAAGCACTTTATAATAGTCTTAAAATATACAAGACCAAAATAAAAGCAAGATAAATTCAGAATAAAAACCATCTATTAAAAAAGTGGGAAAAGAGAAGGTTAAATGGCTGGAGAAAGCAAATATAACAATATGACACTTGAAATATATTATCACTGGTGTCTCTGCTTTGGGTGAGGTCTTGCTGTCTGCAGAATGCTGGCTGGTGGGAAGATGGAGATGGGTTTCTGCGCTGTGGCACCTCTCTTGTTAAATGGTTTCAGCATATTACAGAACTGAACTCATTTAAAAAGAGAGGTGCCACAGCACAGAAATCCATCTCCATCTTCCCACCAGCCAGCATTCTGCAGACAGCAAGACTTACTTACTTACTTACGTACTTACTTATTTGTTTATTTGTTTGTCAAATTTGTCACCGCCCATCTCCTCCGAGCGGAGGAACTCTGGGCTGTTTACAATATAAAACAATAAATACACAATAAAATTTCAATATAAAACACATTATAAAACAATTTCACAGAGCTACCAAATATAATAAAATCCAGATGCTTATGGTCTCATTCAGTCGTCGTATAGGAGGGGCACTTCAAGGTACTAGTATGACTATTCTCCTCCCTGCCCCAAGCCCGGTGGCAGAGCCAGATCTTCAACTTCCTCCAGAAGGCTAGGAGCGATGGGGCTAATCTCATCTCTGGGGGCAGGATGTTCCAGAGGGCGGGTGCTACTGCAGAGAAGGCCTGCCTCCTGGACCCCGCCAGATGGAATTCTCTTGCAGACAGGGTACGTAGCATGCCCTCTCTGCATGATCGAGTGGGACAGGCTGATGAAACGAGGAAGAGGTGGTCCCTTAGTTAACCCGGTCCCATGCCATGTAGGGCTTTATAGATGATAACCAACACCTTGAATTGGACCTGGAAGCAGACTGGTATCCAATGCAGCTCGCGTAGCAGAGGTGTTATGTGCGCCCTTCTAGGGGCACCAAAAATAGTCCGCGCAGCCACATTCTGAACCAGCTGAAGCTTCCGGATATTCTTCAAGGGTAGCCCCATGTAGAGTGCATTGCAGTAGTCTATATGGGAGATAACAAGGGCATGAGTGACTGTTCAAAGGCCCTCCCGATCCAGGAAAGGGCGTAACTGGTGCACAACACGAAGCTGTGCAAAGGCCCTTCTGGCCACTGCTCTTCGAGCAGGAGCCATGAGTCCATGAGGATCCCCAAGTTATGCACCAGGTCTGTCTGGGGCAGTGCAGCCCCATCCAGAACCAAAGATGACAAAGTCACGGATACGGAAGAGCTCTTAACCCACAGCCACTCCGTCTTACCAGGGTTCAGTTGAAACCTGTTGTTCCCCATCCAGGCCCCTACAGCCCCCAGGCACCTGGAAAGGGCATTACAGCATCACTTACCTCACCTGGGATGGAGATATACAATTGAGTATCGTCAGCATACTGATGATACCTCATCCCATGGTGACGGATGATCTCACCCAGCGGTTTCATGTAGATGTTGAATAGGAGAGGAGAGAGAACTGAACCCTGCGGCACCTCACAAGGGAGGGGTCGAGGGTTGTATCTCTCACTCCCTATCACCACCGATTGGGACCAGCCCTGGAGGAAGGAGATGAACCAGCGCAAAACTACGCCGCCCATCCCCAACTCCCTGAGCCAACCCAAAAGGATACCATGGTCGATGGTATTGAAAGCCACTGAGAGGTCAAGAAGAGCAAGGATAGATGCACTACCCCCATCCCGCTCTTGCCAGAGATCATCCATAAGTGCAACCAATGCCATTTCTGTCTCATATCTGGGCCTGAAACCTGACTGAAAGGGGTCTAGATAATCTGTTTCCTCCAGAACCCTCTGGAGCTGTAATGCCACCACTTTCTCAACCACTTTCCCCAAAAATGGGGACAAAATTTATCCATTATAGTAGGGTCCAGCGATGGTTTCTTGAGGAGAGGGTGTACCAGTGCCTCCTTAAAGGGAGGAAACACCCCCTCCCTCAAGGATGTATTGACCATTGCCTGGACCCGGCCACATATCACCTCCTGGGCAGCTTTCACCAGCCAGGAGGGACATGAGTTTAGATGAAAAGTGGTGGCATTTACTGTCCAGAGGATCCTGTACACTTCCTTTGTGTCATGTTCTCATTCTAATGTCTGGTTAACATTGTAACGTTTCACATGTCATTCTCTGTTCCGTGTTCCTTCACCCGGGGTTTTTCCATTCTTTCGCCCTCCATTGTTTTGAGGGCTTGGAATGCATGTTTGGGTTTGCGCTCCTGTTCAAGGTTACTTTCCCAGGCGCGTCTGACGGCTTCCAGCACCTGGGAGGGGGAGCGTCCTGACGGGCGACGGGGCGGGACCTGCTTACAAGCAAGGCTTTTAAGTTTGTATTTGGCGCGCTTTTGCTCATTCTCAGCTTTCTCTGTATTTGCATACTATTCCTTTAATAAATCAGTTATCTTTAAGCCCGAGCTTGTGAGACTGAGTATTTGGGTTTAGGCAATCGTTACATAAAGCTGAGAATCATTTCATCCATTTTCCGCTAGCCCCATCCAATCATTGGATAAGAGGGAACGCTAGCGATGACAGAACCTCAACTTCGCGCAAGTGAGGGAAGCGAAGAAGAGCGGGAGGCGGCCAAAAGCCGGCCAGTGCTAACTTCGAGAGCGCAAAGAGCAGCACGTCGGGAGTTGCGAGATATCCAATTGGACGAGCTGCTGATATCCATGCAGGAGAGTCTCAGGAGTGATCATAGAACCGTTATGGAAAGAACACAGGGGAGGGGGTCTCCACAATTGACCTGGGAGCACGAAGTCCCCTTGTCACCGAGGGTGGTGGTAACCAACCAACCCTCGGAGGAGCCAGTCACTCCGGCCCGAATGAGGGCATTAGAGGATAAAATGGAGTTAATAGTGACGATCCTTAAGGATCTACCCAAAGAGGATCTACCCAGAGAGGCAGAGCCCATCCTGGAGGATTGGGAGGAAGAGCCGTCACAGTACCCCAGGCATAGTACCATGTCGACCCGGGGGAGAAGCAAGTCTCGATCAGCCCGTCAAGGGGGGGAGCGAGAGGCAAGACCTCCTAGGGATCGACCACCCATGGGGGCTCGGCGCACGCTGACATTCGCGGCACCGCCACAGCCAGCTGAGCCGGCAAGAACCTTCCCACCCTTTGGAGTGAAGTTCGATGGGGATCCCACAACGCTCTCCTTCTTTATTACTAATGCCAAGCACTATATAGAAGATTGGGGTCGAAATTTTCGGTCTGAACATGGCAAGGTCAATTTCATTGCCAACAAGCTGAGAGGAAAGGCAGCGGATTGGTATGTGCAACTATGCCAAGCTGAGGCAACTGAGTTAGAGGACTTCGATGAATTTTTGTGGGCACTTAAAGAGCATTTCGAAGACCCCCTAGCTCAAGAAACGGCAAAAAATGACCTGCGGAAACTCTACCAAGGGTCCCTCTCAGTTGCCAAATATGCGTTGGAGTTTAAAGCTTTGGCAGGAAAAGTGGAAGACTGGTCTGAGCCAACAATCATCGAATTGTTCAAGCAGGGGCTTGAACCCGAAATCCTTCGATGGGCTCTGGGCAGAGATGATCCTAAAACGCTATATGGGTGGATTCAGTTGGCGGGCAGCGCAGAAAATGCCCTACGAACCCATGCCCATACCAAAGAGCTTAGACAAACACGTCTCGCTAGAGGAGCGCGCACATCTGGACTTGCCAGCCGCCCCAAACCAAAAACCTGGGAAGAAGAGAGGGAGCAACGGTTCTCCAAGGGTCAGTGCCTCAGATGTGGGAAAGAAGGACATCGAGCCACGTCGTGCCCAAGACGCCGTCCAGAGGAACGACAGACGAAACCCACGGTAAAGACACCTGCTCCTGCTCCACCGCGAAAACTGAAGGCAGCCCTCGCGGAACTGGACCCCCCAGACCTTCCCTTCGGAGAAGAGGAGGAAGAGTTGCAATTCGAGCAGCCGGCGGGAAAAGCCTACCACCTGCCCTGAAGGGCGCCCTAGGGCAGGTGGAAGAAACCGGGCGTAACCATGATTCGGTGAGTGGAAACTTCCCCACACTGACTGTTAAAGTTAAACTGAGCTCAAAAACCAAAACGGTGGAAGTGTGGGCCATGCTAGACTCGGGTTGCTCCCGTTCCCTGATGCACCCTGATGTCGTAGCGGCTCTGGAACTGCCCACGTTCCCGTTGCCAAGACCCATGATTTTCACCCAATTGGATGGAACTATGGCGGGAGGGAAAGCAGTCAATCTTTCCACGGGACTGGTCGCCTTGCAGATGGGCTCCCATCAGGAAAAGCTGCCATTTGTGGTAGCTCCAGTGGGGGGTCCTCTGGTAATCTTGGGGATGCCTTGGTTTGTGCAACAAAACCCTTTTATCAACTGGCTGCATAGAACTGTGACGTTTGCAGATGGATTTTACAAAGTACCCGAAAAGGACCTACTGGAGGACATGGAGGGTGGAGGGGTAGCGTATACCACTGTGCAAACGCTTCAACCTCTTGAGGGACTACCCAATCAGTACCAAGATTTTGCTGAAGTATTTGGGGAAAAGGCAGCGGATCGCTTGCCACCCCACCGAAAAACGGACTGTGCCATTGAGTTTTTACCAAATGTAAAATTGCCTCACCCAAAAATATACCCCATGTCTCCCAAAGAGCTTACCACGCTAAGGGAGTTCATTGACAAAAATCTGGCTAGGGGTTTCATTGAGCCGGCAAATTCCCCGGTAGGAGCTCCTGTACTATTCAGGCCAAAAAAGGATGGGTCATTAAGGCTTTGTACCGATTTTCGCGGGCTCAATGCGGTCTCAATATTAAATAAATATCCTTTGCCCCTGATCAAAGATATGTTATCACATCTGGCCAGAGGCAAAAATTTTTCAAAACTGGATTTGAGAGAAGCCTACTTTCGCATTCGCATAAGGGAAGGGGATGAGTGGAAAACAGCGTTCAACTGTCCTCTTGGGGCTTTCCAATATAAAGTCCTACCATTCGGTTTATCTGGGGCACCTGGAGTTTTTATGCAACTGATCAATGAGGTCTTGCATGACCACCTATTTAAGGGGGTACTGGTATACTTGGATGATGTATTGATTTATACTGAAACCATGTCAGAACATATCCACTTGGTGCGTCAGGTACTGGCTAAATTGAAAAAAGCAGAGTTGTACGCAAAACTGTCAAAATGTGCCTTTCATCAGTCGCAAATTGATTACCTAGGGTACCGGATTTCAGCTCAGGGCATTGAAATGGACCCTGCAAAAGTAGAAGCCATCGTGGCATGGGAACCTCCCCGTACCAGGAGACAATTACAGAGTTTCCTTGGATTCTCTAATTTCTATCGGGCATTCGCCCAAAATTTTGCGGAAATCGCCCTCCCCCTTACTGAACTGTTAAAAACTAAAGGACAGGGGGATACGCGACGTTCAAAGAACCCAGGCGCGCTCCTTAAATGGACTCCAGCCTGTCAGCAAGCGTTCGAAGCGCTCAAACAAATCTTTACCACAGAACCAATTTTACAGCATCCAAACCCCTCTAAACCCTTCGTTGTACAAGTCGATGCTTCTGATTTTTCCATAGGAGCAATTCTATTACAATCTGACCAATCTGGCGCTTTAAAACCCTGTGCCTACCTCTCTCGCAAATTCACGGAAACAGAGAGAAGATGGCATGTTTGGGAAAAAGAGGCTTTTGCTGTAAAAATAGCTTTAGAAACATGGCGACACCTATTGGAAGGCACTTCAAACCCTTTTGAAGTCTGGACTGACCATAAAAACCTGGAAGCTTTAAGCACCAGTCGGAAACTCAGTCCCAAACAGCTGCGCTGGGCGGAGTTTTTCAGCCGCTTTGACTTCACTCTTAAATTTATACCAGGCAAGAAAAATTTTTTAGCTGATGCACTCTCGCGCAGACCCCAAGATGCTGGCCCAGGGCCAACGGTCCAAGGCACCGTCTGGACCGACAAACAATTAAGTTTGGCAGCAGTGACTCGCAGCCAGACCCGAGCGCAATCAACTCCGCCTCCAGCCGCTCTGCCTTCCAGCCGCCCGCCGCCCTTGTCAATTCCCTCCGATTTGCAACAACAGTTGCTCTCCCACCTTAACACAGATACTTGGTTACAAACCAATAGACACATTTTAACTTTCACCGATGATCTTGCCTGGCGCAACGATCGTCTCTATGTACCCGAAGCAATGCGAAAAACCATACTCCAGCGCTGCCACGATGACAAGCTAGCTGGACATTTTGGCTACTTAAAAACTTTGCACCTCGTTCGCCGCCAATTCTGGTGGCCAACTTTACTCAAAGACTTGAAAGAGTATGTCACTGCGTGCCCTGTATGTGCGGCAATAAAGCGCAAACCAGGCAAGCCCCAAGGTCTCCTTCAACCCGTTGCCACTCCATCTGTCCCTTGGCAGGATATCTCCATGGACTTTATCGTTGATCTACCCCCTAGTCAACGCAAAACTGTCATTTGGGTCGTCAAAGACTTTTTCTCCAAACAAGCTCACTTTATCCCATGCGCTTCTATCCCCACCGCACAACAACTGGCACGCCTCTTCCTCATCCACGTGTACCGCCTCCACGGTATCCCCGCCCGTTTGGTGAGTGACAGAGGCACACAATTTACGTCACAATTTTGGCGGGCATTTTTGAAACTTTTGGGTACGAAACAATCACTTTCTACCGCCTGGCATCCGGAAACGGACGGATCTACAGAGGCGATTAATTCTACATTGGAACAATACCTCAGAGCTTTTGTTAACTACCAGCAAGACAACTGGGTCGATCTACTCCCATTTGCTGAGGTCGCTTACAACAATGCCATTCATCAAACCACTGGTCAAGTTCCCTTTAAAACAGTTTTTGGACGTGACTTTGTTCCGATTCCTGAACTTCCTCATCCTCAACCGCTACCAGCCACCCTCACTGACTGGGCAGACTCTCTCAAAGACTCATGGTCTAATATTCTACTCGCTCTCCGCCATGCCCAGGCTACCTATAAACGCCATGCAGATGCAAAGCGTTCCCCAGAACCATCCTTTGCGGTCGGGGATAAAGTCTACTTATCAACTAAGTTTATCAAGTCCCCACAACCCTCTAAGAAACTTGGTCCTAAATTTGTCGGTCCTTTTCCGATTGTTGCTCAGCTCAACCCTGTTACGTTTAAACTTGATTTGCCTCACAACCTTAAACGTTTACATCCTGTTTTCCATTGTAGCTTACTCAAGCCCTGCCTGTCGTCGGACCGTTGGCATCCACAACCCACTCCTCCACCTCCCCTCATGATTGACAACCAGCAACACTTCGAGGTGACATCTATCCTCGACTCCAGACGCCAGCGCTCCGCTTTACAATACCTCGTCCGCTGGAAACATTTCCCTCATCCCGAATGGGTTGCTGCTCCAGACGTGCATTCTCCTCGTCTCGTAGACCAATTTCACTCTGCCTATCCTGACAAGCCGGCTCCCTAGTTTCTTTTGGGGGGGCAATATGTCATGTTCTCATTCTAATGTCTGGTTAACATTGTAACGTTTCACATGTCATTCTCTGTTCCGTGTTCCTTCACCCGGGGTTTTTCCATTCTTTCGCCCTCCATTGTTTTGAGGGCTTGGAATGCATGTTTGGGTTTGCGCTCCTGTTCAAGGTTACTTTCCCAGGCGCGTCTGACGGCTTCCAGCACCTGGGAGGGGGAGCGTCCTGACGGGCGACGGGGCGGGACCTGCTTACAAGCAAGGCTTTTAAGTTTGTATTTGGCGCGCTTTTGCTCATTCTCAGCTTTCTCTGTATTTGCATACTATTCCTTTAATAAATCAGTTATCTTTAAGCCCGAGCTTGTGAGACTGAGTATTTGGGTTTAGGCAATCGTTACACTTTGGTCCAACAGGATCAAACTGTTCCCAGATAACATGGTAAGTACGATCCCTGGGTATCTCCACAGACCATGCCTCATGCTTGGAATCTAATGTAGAACGGATCCGAGTGATTTTGTCTTGCAGATGCTCTGAAAACTCCTTTACACGGCCCTGTAGGTGGGTCACTGAGCCCATGTTCCCCAACAGAGATTGTATGATTTTAAACAAGGCCGTTGGGTGGCATTCTGCAGATGCAATAAGGGCAGAGAAGTATTGACACTTCGCCACCCTTATCGCCAACGGGTAGGCCTTAATAGCAGCTCTAACCAGTGTTCGGTCGGATTCGGTCTTTGTCTTCCTCCAGCGGTGCTCTAGACATCTCTTAATCCTCTTCAGAACCCTCAGCTCCTCTGTAAACCACGGGGAGCATCGGGTACGATGAGTTAAGAGAGGTCGCACAGGCGCGATCATGTCCAAGGCCCCAGCTGCCTCTCTATCCCAGGCGGTGGCTAGGACCTCCGCTGGATGGTGCAGCAAATCATTGGGTATAACCCCCAGCTCCCTCTGAAACCCTACCGGGTCCATCAGTTGCCTGGGGTGGACCAATCGAATGGGTCCAGCCTCCCTGCGGAGCGGGGTGGCATAAGAGAATCTCAGGGCCACCAGGGCGTGATCTGACCATGACAATGGGGATAGATGCGGCTCTCCCCTCAGATTTCATTGCCACTGCTCTGACAAGAAAACCAAGTCTGGGGTGAGGCCACTGTCTTGAGTCGGGTCCCAAATAATCTGAGTCAGGCCCATGGCTGCCATGGTAGCCATGAACTCCCAAGCCGCCTCCGAGGCAATCCCAGGGATGGCAGGTTGAAGTCCCCCAGAACCATGAGTCTGGGGAACTCCACCGCCAACCCTGAGACTGCCTCCAGCAGCTCAGGCAGGGAGGTTGCCACACAGCAGGGAGGCTGGTACAGCAGCAACACTCCCAACTGCTCTCGAGCACCCAACTTGAAGAACAGGGTCTCACAGCCAGCCACTTGTGGAGCAGGGCCCCTGAAGGCCACCAGAGACTTCCGGATGACAACTGCCACCCATCCTTCCCTGCCCCGAGGTCTTGGCTGGTGCCATGCTGTAAACCCAGCCAGGCACATTTCCAAAAGGGGCACCCCTGCTTCAAGGCCCAGCCAGGTTTCAGTAATACATGCCAGGTCTGCCCCCTCCTCAGTGATCAAGTGACATATGAGGGGGGCTTTGTTGTTAACAGACCTGGCATTGAGTAGCAGCAGCCGAAGACCAGGGCCCCTATTAATCTGCTGACCAGGGCCTGGGTCTGAGCACAGAGAGCTGGAACACACCACCAGTAACAAACACTGGGGGCGTCTTCCCCAAAGATGGCCTGCCCTCCGGCTCCCACCATAACGTCCCCTACCCGTCACCACCTCAATAGAACAAACCACCCTACAACCCTCAGACTTCATCCAAAGATCATGACAGTCTGCAAAGTTGGTGGTTGAAGTAATCTGGTGCCAATTTTTTTAAGAATGTTATATGGACAACTGTAACATGATCTACATGGGGCTGCCCTTGAAGAGTATCTGGAAGCTTCAGCTGGTGCAAAATGGACAGTTATGGGTGTTCCTAGAAGGACATATTTTATACCTCTGCTCCATGAGCTGCATTGGTTGCCAGTTTGCTTCTGGGTGCAATTCAAGGTGCTGGTTTTGACCTTTAAAGCCCTACATGGCATGGGGCAAGGTTATCTGAGGGACCACCTTTCTCTGATTACTTCTACTCATCCCATCAGGTCCAGCAGGAAAGGTGTGTTGTGGGTCACATCCACTAAGGTGTCCCATCTGATGGGACCCAGGAGATGAGCTTTTTCTGCTGTGGCGCCCATCCTCTGGAAAATAATGCCCCCTAAGGTAAGATTAGCTCCAACCCTTATGGCCTTTTGGAAGGCCCTCAAAACATGTCTTTTCATCAGGGCTGTGGATCCCCTGACAGCAGAAAGCCCATGCCACCACGTGTGACATCTTAATTAACCCTCTCACAATCTTGGTTTTACTCATGTTGGTTATTTAATTCTTTTAATTGATTTTTATATTTAATTTTAATGTTTGGTTTGTTACATGCCACCCAGAGTCAACTTATGTGAGATGGGCAGCCATATAAATTTGATCAAATAAATAAATAAATAAATAAATAAATATATCAATACCAGCACATCCTCTCTTGACTTAAAACAAATTGTATTCCCACATTAGAGTGGGAATTCAGAATTACTTGACTTTTTAATTTATTTATTATGCTAATTTACATGGTCACTCATCCTTCAATCAACCTGGGGTAGTAATTATAAGAGGCATAAAAACAATGGGGAAATAATAAAAACAATAAAGATGCCAGGTAAAAACTCCTTATTCAAGCAGACCAAACACAGACTGGGCCCCCTTAACATCCTATCCCTAAGGCCTGAGCCAAGTGCCAAGTTTCTAGAGCCTTCTGAAAGGCCAACAGGATTGTGGCAATTGGAAACTCAGTGAGGAGAACTGAATTGCACCCAGAAACCGACTGGGAACCAGCACAATTCATGAAGCAGTGGGGTTATGTAGGCATACTGAGGAACACACAGAACTGCCCCTGCTGCTGCAATCTGGATCAGTTGCAGTTTCCAAATGCTCTTCAAGGGCAGCCCCTGTAGAATGCATTGCAGTAGTCCAAATGGGAAATGACCAATGTATGAGAGCATGAACAGCGACTCCCAATTCAGAAACATGCACAACTTGAATTTGTGCAAGGGCTATCCTGGTCACAGCTTCCCCCAACTTGTCAAGCAGGAGCTATGAATCCAGGAAGACTTCCAGATTGCACTCCAACTCAGTCTGGAGGAATGTTAACAATAGCAATTCTCCATATCTGGAGTGGGGAGCAAAACCCACATACCACTTGATATTGCTAGGGTTGAATAGGAGCCTTTAACCCCCTGTCCACATCCTTACAGCCACCAGGCACTGAGAAAGAACCTTGATAGCCTCACTTGGGCAGCTCAGGGCAGAGATGTATAATTGAGTATCATCAGTCTACTGATGATATTTAACTGGAGACCCCAGGCTTGTCGATTGGAAGGTCGCAAGTTCGGTGGTTCGAGACCCTAGCCCTGCATGACGGAGTGAGCTCCCACACTCACCCCAGCTCTTGCCAACCTAGCAATTAGAAAGCATGCAAATGCAAGTAGATAAATAGGTACCACTTCAGTGGGATGGTAACACATGACCACGGAAGCGTCTTCGGGCAGCGCTGGCTCTTTGGCTAAGAAACGGAGATGAGCACCGCCACCTAGAGTCAGACATGACTGTGCAGGGAGAACCTTTACCTTTATCTACTTAATCCCATGCTGATAGATGACCTAACAGCTTCATGTAGATTCTAAATGGGAGTGGGAACAAGATCAAGGCCTGAGGCACCCTGTAAATCAGGGACCTAAGACTAGACCTCTTCCTTCCATCAATGGTGAATGGAATCATCTTTAGAGGAAGGAGGAGAACTACTTAAGCACTGTGCCTTCCACTCACAACCCCCTAAGACAGTCCAGAAGGATATCATGGTTGATGATATTGAAAGCCACCAGGAACTCACAGAGGATCTGGACATTACCCCTGTCTCTGGCTGACAGAGGCCATCTACAAATGTGGCTAACCCGCAGTATTATACACTGGCCTGAATACAGGCTAGAGGGGGTACAGATAATCTGTTTCCTCCAAGGGCCCTTTCGAGCTATAAACTTACTATCTTCTCTTGATGAAAATTGTCCAGAATCACCGAATCAAGCAATGCCTTCTGGTATGTGTGTATGTACAGTGTGTATGTATGTGATTTATATGTCCATTCAACTCATTGTGGTGACTCTGGCTGGTTTACATTTAAAATCATAATACAAATAACGTAACACCACAATACATATAATTACAATTTGCTTTACTCAATCTCTCAGAGCTTACCGGGGCTGAGAAATACTCATATCAAATCTGAAAGGGGGCAACTAATATGTACATAAATATAGTAAAGAAGTAGAAAACAATTCCATAGCACTACTTACGTTCCTGAATCCATAAACTGTTAAGAGTACATTAATCTCCCAGAACTTGTTTCAGAAAATTAAAGAGGCAGACTGGGTTAGATCCAAATCAGTGCCATGGGTCCTGCTCTGTGCACAGTCAATCATCAGTGTGAACCATGCTCAAGTAGCTATAACATTGATTGCAAGTGAAGTCTACCCAGATGCACATTTTATATAGTTTTCTGGAGACAACATGAGTAGAGCAGGGAGGGCACCATTTCTACTCTAAAAAATGTAGCCAGGCCTTGATTATGAACTTTTCTGTGCAGATCTTATGCAGAAATCCTCCTGTGTTCTTCCTCCTTCCCCATTCTTTTTCTTGGAATGCTGTGCTTTTTCAACTGTATGTCTGAGAGCAGATGCTGCCTTACTACTGATCTTTGTAAGATGCTCTGGGAGTTGTATTGATTAGAACAGATGTTATCAGGAGGCAGTGAAATGCATTAAGCAAATAAATACAGGTTGACCATTAGAAATTCTAATCTGTTCTTTATGTATATATTCATGACTATATTCACATGCATATCCACAACTAACAGGAATGGAGTAAGTAAACAGCCAACACGTTTGGAAGATGTCAGCTTTCCTCAATTTGGTGCTCTCCAGATGTGTTGGGATTGCAACACGTAGAATTTCCAGCCTGAGCCAAAAGCTGGAAATCCTGGGAATTGCAATCCCCACAAATTTGGAGGATGAGAGGTCAGAGAAGGCTAATGAAGACATGTTACATGCTGTAGCAAAAGCCAGTGTGAAGGATCAGTCAAAAGGTGTATAAACATCTAAAAAAAAATTAGCTGTTCTTTTCTTACCCGGCCAATGTGCAAACACATCTCAACATTTTGCAGTATGATCTAGTGATAATCATCAACATGAATGTTACACCTGACACTGATCTGACAGGAGAAAGAGTGGCTCACCATCAGCAATAAGATGCTCTGGAACATGAAGTGTTATCTTGACCACAAGCGGACAATTCACATGAGAAGCACAGACCAGACCAATGATACAGCTGGTGATGCTGATGAGCGTCAGGGTTGTCTTGCTAACTGGACTCCTAGGTGAACCCACTAAAAAGGCAAAGAAAAAGAACAGAAAAAGAAGTCACAATGGAACGGAATCCAAAGCTGCCTATCTCAGGGGCCACAACGCTGAGCTTACACAATGGCTCTTGGTGGGGTCTTTTATGAACCACAACCCTGAGCTAGCGCAATGGCTCTTGGTGGGGTCTTTTATGAACCTGGGCTTCCGACCTGTTAGCAGAAAGAGGCGCAGAGGCAAAATGTAGTCACTCTTTTAGGGGCAAAAGGCATCTGAGAAACAGTCTTGCTTTATTGTTTCCTTCATCTGTGTAGATTTAGAAATGGAGCTGGGCAATTTCCTGAAGCAGTGTCAGTTAACAGCCTGTACCCTAATTGGTGGCTGCGAACAGGAGTATCCCTCATTACCAGCCCACAAGTGCGTAGACATCAGGCTCCCCAGAGTAATTAATAATCCTCCGCAGACTGCTCTAGTCCGCCTCCTTTCTCCAAATGGAGTCTACCCTGGTCTCAGTCATGCTTTCCTGAGTGGCAGCTGCTTTACACCTTCCCCCCGGTGTCAAGGCATTTTGCCATCCACTCTCCCTGACAGGCGGTGTGACATCCCAGCAGGGCAGAAGCAGCGCTCAGATATGCTGGAGGGGTAGCACATAAAATCTGAAGCCACAGACAAGCTCTTATGCTTAGCAGCTTGTTTATCCAGCCTCAGGCCGTATGAAATGTGAATTGTGTGGATTGCCTGTGTATGTTTTAGTCAACTACCTAAAGGACATTTCTGTAGTAAAAGCTGAAAGTAAAATGAGTTCCTTGGAAAAAAAATAAAACAAATCAATGGAAACGGCTGAGTTTCAAAACAAATGGGTTGAGCAGGTTTTTTCCTTTAAAATAAAATAAAAATCACTGTCTGCTTTTGCCACCTGGACTGCATTTGGACTGATATATGGAATCGGTTACAGAACTTCCACATTTGTATTCCATACACTCGGCAACCATGTAAAGCAAATGAAGCTGAGACTTAAAGACTGCATTAGTCTTAACACCCAAAACCAAGTGGCAGTGACAACGTTTTTCTCACGCTCATCCTTGTTATTCTTTTTCTGTCATTGTTCCCCTCTTGGTATGTGGCCCTTGCCTTGACCGGGTGTCTCTTCTACAATCAGCATCCGGAATGCTTCCTTTGCAGGGCAAACGGGGCGTACCCTGTCTTGGTTCCATTGTCTTCTATCATATACATTAGTGGCGTGCTATTGCAGCTGAAGAGGCGAGAGGCCCCTTCAGGACTGTGGGGAGGGAGAGACAGCTGCCACCCTACCAAGCCTGATATACTCACTCGGCTTGTTCTCATGTCTTGATAGCTCTCCTGGATTGCTCCTCAAGCCCATGTTCTTATTTCTTCTTCGTGTATGAGGTATATTACTGTAATTATTTGTCATGTCTTTACTATTTTCATACTAGCTTCCATTACAACTCATAGGAAGTCACCTGTGTGCCTGATGTGGTGCCACTATAAATCTGTGCTTTAATTCCTCTGTCTTTTCCTTAAAACTTTGTTCACCCAGTTCTAGTCCACTATGCTTTTGCTTGCTTAGAGTACGTCTCCTTTCAGGATATCTAATCTTTAAAAACCCTATTCCTCTAAAGTTCACTTGATTACCTTTCAGTTAAAAAAATACTCTATAGTATTTAAAAAACCAGGAACATATTTACCAATAATTTTCTTTCTGACTTTATTCTTCTTTTACTCAATCCTGTGATAGTATATTAACCCCAAACTGTTCCCTCCCACTGCTCTATTTCTTTTGCAAGAACCTAGTCTAAACACTTATTCTACAGCACTTGAATACATAATATGAGGATTCTCTTAATAATAATGGTGAATATTCTGCCTCTTCCCTCCCATGTCTTAACAGTAGAAGTTTGAAAAGGGGATCTCCACATGTAAACTTACACACACCTTGTGTTATATCTGTTTGTGTATGTGTGTAGCACCCATCCAATCAAATTTAATGCATGGCTAGTCCAGATGTTGTGGGTAATTGTTACATTTTATGTAATCATATAATGATAGCATATATTGCTGATTTTCAGGACAGCCAGACTACTGACAAGGCCAACAACAGCAATTTAATAATATCATTAGAAAAATACTGAAACTGCACTGGTGTTTTCCAGGTCTTTACCTTACAGCTCTCATGATAGCCATTTACTCAGAATCTTAAGAACAGAAACCAGATTTATGCCTAGACAACACTTCCCAGTGAAACAAGCTGTGGGCTTTGCACAATCCCCTTCTCCAAAAATGAGAAAGCAGTTGAAATCCAGATGGACAGATGGCTGACTTCCAAATAACTAGAACTGGGCACTTTCTGAGTCAAAAGAATCCAAATACTGCTTGTCCTGCTCACAAATACTGTATATTCTCAGCAACATCAGTTCGGCTCCAGAACCTGCAAGCTGAAACAATGACAGCAATGCTTTGCTATGTGCATAGTTTGTTTTCTTCTCTGAAAGCACTTACGAACTCATACGCATAATCTATATTAGTCTTCCCCAATCTGGTGCCTGAGCACTGGGCTAGGATAATGCATAATTATTTTGCTTTCAGCAAGGAGCTTTTTGGTTGACTATGAATAGACTGAATCAACCATACAAAACCAACAAAAAAGGACTGCATTTGGAGAGGACAGGATTAGATCAGAATGCTTATGGCCATATCATTTATTGATATCTCAACAGTTTCAAATCTCCTTGTTAAAATAGGGAGGGCATAATCTGTATGGATAATGCTACTGGAATTATAGATTCAAAAATAACCACACTGCTTTTCTACAATGTGATCTTGATCACAGGCATAGCCTAGTGGCTAATATATTTTATTACACAGCTAGGTCAAATTTTCTTCTCCTTAATATATTCATGCTAATTAGTCTCAGAAAAGCCACAGTGTGATACCAATACTTAAAGTTAGTTTTTCATCACCGTCGTAACTGCAACCACTTGCTGTACAAGGCAGTCACTAAATGAGGACTACTTGTATATGATCTAGGAAAGCTGTAAAATGGTTTTTATTACTCATGGGTCAAGGTAGTATGGCTTCTCAAGTACCAGGCAGGCCATAACATAACATTATTGAGTGACAACAATGCCTGCCTGTGTCTCTTATTCTGCGCTGCCTCTGCATTTTGGATCTTTATTGACTAATTTTATTACAGCCTTAGGCCAGCATAAGAGATAAAGCAAAATATGAAATAGAAAGAATAGAGATGATACCATCTTAAATTCAGCACAATATTCAATAGATGCTGAACACAAAATAACCAGCAAACTGAATGGATTGTTTTGAGTACTCATTGATGAGTCATAAAAATGATGGCATGAATCTCAGCCACTTTCTCAGAAACTGCTAGAATGTCATCCGGTAGAAGAGAAGGTACATATAATTTATTGGACCTGCCTGGTCTGTTCACCAGAATAGAAGTACTATAATTACTGTAAATTAAACTCTGTAGTTCTATGTAGTTAGCAAAACAAAAGAACATGTCTTGCTGTCTCTACCTTTGCTCAATCACAGTAGTTGGCTGCTTTTGCATTGACGATCTGACCTGCCAGGTACCACTGATACCTTGGATTTGATTTGCACCTTATTTGCCAAAAGGGTCAACACATTATTTCTCTAGATAGCTAACACAATGTAATGGAAGGTCTCAACAGACCTTGAGAACACAGAAAAGGCAGCAAGATAGTTAAGGAAGGAACTGGAGCCATTGCAGAAGAGATTCTTGAATCCAGGGGAAGGGGAAAGCATAAGAAAGAGACTCAGAGCAAATTTGCCTTAATTATATTAATTGTGCAGAACAACTACTTTGGTAGGCTTTCAAGATTTTGTTACCTTAGCCTACTTTTCAGAAATCCAATTGGTACTCATTTCCTGAACTTGCCACCCTTACAGAGCTTGACACACAATACTTGAAATAACATAGAGCTCTGTCTTACAACTTGCCCTAGGGGGAATCCAGCTAAACTTCATTCAAACCAATCAGTCTGTAGAACCAGCCCAGAATCTTTGATAAGCTTCCTTGGGTCACTGAACAAGACATTGTCTATGACACTATTGGGCCAGCTGCTTTTGTGGCATCCAAACCCAGCAGGGTAGGCTAGCAGTTTCCATTTCTGCCCAATTACCATAGTAGAGAGCAAGGAAAACGGGTCTGGTTGAGAGACACCAGAAGCTTTGCAACTTTTTAGGTCCTACTGAATTATTCTATGTGGGGACACTCTGCAAGTCACTGAATGTGAGAGCCTTCAAGCGTAGTTATACCATAAGAAGCAATTCTTGGTGCCTGGCTGGAAGAGATCCTGGTTCAAAGGAAAAATACGTATACTTTTTAAAATATTTAGTCCCTCCCTCCCATTCCATTCTTTCAGTGGGTTAGTTTCTCCATGACAACCAACTCCTTGACACTGCAGTTAAGTGCCTTAGGGATGCATAACATGCAAACAGGGCTGGCTTTTCAGAAATCTCATCCAGGCAGCTCATGCAGAGAGAAATCTATCACAGAAATGTGTTTATCGGTCTGGAAAATATGATGGATTGTGTCAGTTCTGCTGGGAGTTCTTTTTAAAAGAAGGGCTTCAAATTATTTAGGCTTTCCAAATTATTTAGGCTTTTCTGATTTTTTTTTAAATTTATATCCATTTTACCCTTGAGTGGTGGTTTTCCCTGTTTGAGGAAACCTTTTCTGTATCAACTCATCCACTGAAGAAAGGGATGGCAGAATTGCCCACTTTTGCTCCATAGCATTGGCGGTGAACACATGCAAAGAGAAAAAAAAATCCTAAGAACTACATATTAGCATCAGTGGAAAGGGAGATAGCCACTAAGAATGTGCCCCATATTGAGAAAATACAGCAGGAAAGGGGTTAAGGCTAGTATTTAAGCATGCACAAAAGGCAGACATGATCAGAACATGCTGAGAGAGCTTAGTCTTAAAGGACCTCTAGCACCACAATCCCTTCAGCCACTTCACATTCTTCTTACTGTACTTGCTACTCCCTGCTGGTGCCACTTACCTCTACTGCGCCGCCTGCTCCGTGATGGATCTGTGTAAAAGGTCAGCTGAGGATCATTGTCTGCTTCTGTCCCAGAATCCCCTTCAGGGTTCAGAAATGCAGAGCCAGCTATGTTGAAAAACAGAGATGGAACAATTGTCTAAATCAGCTATTCCTCGTATCCCACCTCACATTCTCAGGTTTATCTCATTTATTTAATTCCCTTCCTCCCATAGAATATATATGGTCTAAAAGAAAACAGTGAAAGAAATCTCAAATACAGTCAGAACAAGAAAGCCGGCAATAAACACAAAAATTAAAAGAAACTTTGTTTTGATAAAAAGGGGCAAATTGTAGATAAATCACTCTGGTGTTGAACAGGTTGTTTCTCTTTACAAATGCTTGAGAGGACAGGCGGGTCTTCAAGTATTTTCTGAAAGACGACAGTGTATGGTCAACTGAACATCTCACAAGAGAGAGTTCCAACATTGGGCTTTTGCCATGAACAGTTTCTCTAGCTGGTTGATTCTGGGACAATATTTAAGTACCTGGGTTCTAAGCCATGAAGATTACACAGACTAATGTCAGCAGGTTAGCTTGAGTTTGGCAGGGAATAGGCAATTGAATATGGAATTCTCTTCTCTCTCTACTCTGGCTCCACACATCTTTGGATACATTTAAGAAAAGTTTGAAAACTTACTCATTTAATAAAGCTGATTGGCTGGTAGAAGCGGTTGTGAATGGCAGTTAGTATAGACAGATAATTGATGATTGGCTGTAAATCTTCCTAGCCAAGTTAGGTGGCTGGGATATAGACAGAAATGTTATTTTTACTATGACTGTAAATATATCACGGTGTATGTTATTTTTATTGCTTTTGTTTATTAACTGTTAGTTTTACTTGTTGATTTTGATTGTGGCTGGACCATGCCCTAGCGGGGGCACTTTATTAATAATTTGTTGTTTGTTCGGATGCAGCAGAACTGGTATTTTGTGGTCCCATTTAGCCAGCTCATTTCAACTAGGCAGCTGCATTCTGAACTGGTTATGGTGAACTCTTGAACTATTTTTAGGAGTAACTCTTACATGTAGAGCTTTGCAGTAACCCAGACAAGAGGTTAATAGGATGCAGCTCACTGAGGCTACGCTATCTCAATCAAGGTAGGGTCACAACTAGCACACTAGTGAAGCCAAGTGCCCCTCTGATGAGAGACTGGTATCAAGGAGAAGCCCCAAGCCACACACTTGTTCAGGCATCACCAAGAAGCTCTGCTGGGCAGTTCCTGGAAGATACAGCGACAGCAGCAGAATCAGTCTTCACTGCCATCATTTCCATGCAGAAGATGCAGTTGTATGCTCTGAGTTGTCCATTCATTGGTTCAATTGTTTATTATTTATTTATTTGCTGCATTTATTACAACTATTATCTATTTTACTCAGCCATCAACCAATTTGCTTCAGTGCCTGGAGTTCTTCAATTAAATTAAGAGGCATTTGGGCTCCCCATATGTAGAAAGAGTACCCAGGAGTAGTAGTGTCAGAGGGCCTTTTCAGCTCACTATTATACAGTGAGATTAGAACTGCAGCAGAATTGCTAGCTATTGCCCTCAAAAAAGACCCCAGAAGGTTCAGGAATCTCATAGATCCTATATGACTCAGAGAGCAGACCATCTCAATTTATTCATATCCTTGCAAGGATCTCATATCCTTACAGGAGAGATCATCCAGGTCAATTCTGGTGAGAATTGACCAATTCATGACAAAAAAACACTTAACTCAACAACCACTAGCAATCAGTCCTATCCCAAAAGCCAAAATAAAAACATGACTGCAATATACTGAGTCTATAATAGCCTTGGCATTCATGTCTAAGATTCCCAGGATACTTGTGATGAAGTTCTCAAAGAAACTGAAGAAGTCACCTCTACCAGTTGAGTAGGAAAGATGTTCAGCACCAAGGCAAGCATCTCATCAACAAAAATTGTGTCTGTCTTTGTGGCCTAACATCAGGTAAAAACCCTCAGTCAGCTTCCAGATGTGACTGATTGGGGCACAACTGCCTTGCAGAAGCCTCACAGGAAAAAGGATGGACCGCAAAAAAGAGCTGAGAGGCACAGACTGCCACTGAAACTTGACTGGGTTTTATACAGGAATATACTTTTGGTTAGCCTTTTGATTATCAATCTGCATGTTGCCCCAGATCCTTTCCTTTCCTTTCCTTTCCCTCTTCTTTTCTTGAAGCAAGGCAACAAGACAAGAATTGTTGCCTTGCTTCAAAAAAAGGGGTCCTTATCTTTTCTTTCTCATTATTTCAGCTCAAAATCACCCCTCTTCAGCTGCTTTTTAACACCTACAGTATATTTTTCCAGCAGGTGAAAAAGCATCTCAGGAAGAGTGATATGGGGCTGGAAAATGACAAGCTGAAGATTTTGCAGCCTTTTTCTGCTTATCCTTCTCCATTCAATTGGCTCACATATCACTGATTTGACAAGTTAAGCCAAGAACAAGCCATACTTGGAGTTGCTGATTATCTAATCAGATTTCATCCATTATCTAACCACAAGTCTGTGTTCACACATCATGTTAAACTAGTAGTAGACAAACTGCAGACCACATGAATTTCTCAAGGTTTTCATGTAGCCCAGGAACCTCCTTAGTCATTACCACATCTTGACAATGCACAAAAGTGTCAGCAAATTGTGGTAGGATGGGCAAAGCAGCTCTTCCCAATCTATTGCTCCATCACCTCACCTCCTTGCTGCTCCCACTTATCCTTCCTTTCCCTCCACCCTCATCTCTCCTGCCATCTGAAGAATATGTCTTAGGAGGAGGGAGGAGGAAAATCAGCACAGCAACTGGTTTATGTAAGCTGTTGCCGTACTTCTCAACTACTTAGACTGTTTCCCCTTCCTCTGTACAGAGGGAAATCAGCTGCAGTGATAGGTAAGGTGGTGTGAAAAGAGACCATTATAGGCATAGGAACTTCCTATAATGCTTCAAGGACAAAAAAAAAAAAGTCTTTGTGGATTTGTGGTGGATAGAGAAGGAAGAGGAAGACTTTATAACTCCTCTGCAACACTGGGGTGGATACGGGAAGAAGAGGAGAAAAGGAGGAGGAGTGCTATATTAGCCACTATCATGTGTTTCATCCCCTTTGCGCTTAACACCAGGGCTGCAATAAGAACATCAGAAGGGATGGACCTGGAATATTCAGCCTGCTTTTTATTTATTTATTTTTAGGGAATAAAAAGGCTTACAGAAATATTCATGGCTTAAATTATAAAAAAGAGAAAGAAAAAAAATGGTCATCAAATTTTAATAGTATAATCCTGGATGGCTCTAAAAACAAGAATAATTGTACAGGTAGAGTGTGAAAAATAGCTAAAAGTTTACATAGGTGGGAGAAAATTGTATCAGGTCATTGTTGTTGTTGTTGTTGTTGTTATTTTGGTCTGTAGTCCAGGCCCCACTCTGGTTTTGGAATAAAACCCCAGGAACACCATTTCAATTGTACTGTGGCTCTCATCCTAGTCTAAGTTGCATCTCTTGATTCCATGGCTTAATGTGACATGCAAACACAACCCTTGCATGTTTCCTAGCTACTGGTGGAAATAGATAGACTAGTTATACCCTTAGATCTGTTTCAAGGTTGCCCACCATTTCATCACCCTAGAGATTGCACCCCATCTATTTTCAGGAAAAAAAAACTCCAGATGGTACCTCGTGATTTGTTATTGATCCGTTTGCGTTGACTGCTAGATGTATGAGACAACAGAGTTGCCTGTTGATGGTTGGAGTCCACAGGGCTGGTGGCGATGATATTATCCTTGTATTTGTTCATCAAGGATAGCTTGGCATTGTCACTTCCTGAACAGGAAGAATTTAAGGTAAAAACTTTGAGAAAAAGAGGCAAAAAAGGGGGAAGGGAAAAAGAATAGGGAGGAGGAGGAGGAGGATTCATTTCCAGCTATCCAAGCATTAATATTTGGAACATCTTTAGATGTGGATCAGCTGGCAATAGAAATTAGATCCCACTACTGTATGTTCTGAGCAAGCTTGCAGTTTTGCCTCAGTATCTCTGCCTCCCAACAATAAATATATTCAAAAGGATTGTCTTAAAATAAGAATTAAGCCTAGACAAAGTCCCCATGGGAACACTTTGCAAAAGTTGAACCAGTTATAAATTGTTATGGATGCTCCTGCTGAAATTTCTCACTGTTCAAAGAGGAAAAGCAGGGACATTGATGGCCACCTCTTTCGTCTTGTATGATTAGGGATTTTTTTAAAAAATAGCTGGGGAATGAGAGAGAGAGGGACAGAGAGAAACCAAATCACAACCATAATATTTAGGGGGGAGGGAAGAGGGAGAGAGTTAACCTTTTGCCTCACCTATAGTATGAAGGCATAAAGGCTATGCAGCAGTTCAGTTTAGATTTCCAGAAGTTGGTTCAGAGGAAATGGGAGCACAAATCTGGCAATCTTAAAGCAGCTGCTACATTCATACTTCTGCATCCTCTAGAGCACTCACTCACTCACTCACACCCCTGCTGAAGCCAGGGAGAGCTTTCTTCTCCCTGCCAACAACAGGCACATGAGATCTCCATTTGCCTCAAGTGCCCCCACGGCAGCTTTTTAACACAGAAAAAAACTAACAACTGCACAGCAGCAAGTAACTTGAGTATGATTATATTGAGACTAACTGTCAGGCAAATTAGCTTCTAGACAGAAGCTAATGCGGAAATCTATCTGTCTGTCTACCTATCAACTGTTATATCATCAGAAATTCTCTGTCTCACATGACTTTTATTTTTGTGGTATATTGCTTGAAATATAAAAGCTAATAAAAGCAAGTAACTTTGCCTGGTCTACAGAAAAGCCTGACCTGAATTTTTGTTTACCACATTGAAAACATGACAAAATATTCCATAATGAAAACTTTAAGTACTTTAATGTTCTTTGATAACAGTCAAAGTTCATTAACTGGTCTACCATCTCCACATTGTCCTTGAAGCAAACGCCTCCTATTTCTTCATTCCAGTTAATGCTATTCTAAGTCACCTTCCATTGGCACGCAGGCAGATAATCTGGCAGTCCAAAATTGTGTGGCCAGAAATTCTCTGGCCATATTTACCCATGCTACAGAGGACAGGAGAGTGATGGATTATATGGCTGAAAACAAAATACCAGCATGTCAAACTGAGAGATTAGGTCAAATATAAGCTGTGCACCAAAGGTACAGAAACATAATGATCTGAACAAATGCCTAATAACCTATCTAATTACATATAAGTGTAGGTAAACCCACACTGATTATGACTAAGTCCCACCTGGCGTTAGATCCATGCCTGACTTCTCATTACAGCCCTGTAAAGAGTCCAGTGTTCTGGTCACCTGGCTGGCAAAGTCCTCACCCCCGTTCATGCATTCTCGCTGTAAGTGGTGGCGCAGGTCAGTAATGTCATATTCATAGCCATCTAGGATTGGGGTCTCTCGGATGCTCAGAGTCCCACTGGAGTTGTGGCCTTGCACCCGGGCATTCCGCAGACTCTCACGGCCATGGCCACCAATCAGCACTGAGGGGATGTAGTGAATTTCATTGGCTGCCTCAGCACTGGCACTCTTCTGGGGCTGCGGCACTCGACGGCGCTTGCACCAACGCCGGCGTGTGTAGAGAATCATTACCAGGCACAAGATGGAGAGCAGCAAGGCAATCATCCCTCCCTGTGAAAACCAAAATGAAACAAACAACCTCAAGATCAGGCACAATACAACTGCAGTATCAGTTAGCCTTGCATATTTACTCTATATGACTTGATATTAGACTTAGAATTCCCCATTTTAGGAAACAAGGTTCCACTTATCAAGATTTGCGCGAAAATAATGGAACGAATGAAGGAAAGAATCACAAGCAGTGTTGATGCTAACCCTGGCAGCATTACTGAAATGAATGGGAGCTCTGTGGTTGAGCATTTCCCACTGATTTCTGCTACTGAAAGGCCTCCTGCTGGATTTAATCCAATGCCTTCCATGCTGTATGAAACAATGAATTCACAAATTAATTTTCAGAATAGTAATTCTGTCCTCGGCATCAGCAATACAAGATAAACTTCAGAATTTATACACTATTAAATTAAGTCTGTAGTTTGAAGCAGCCTTTACAAAAGCCTTGTCATTGGTGATGCCAGGTCCTTCAAACACTGTTATTTATGGACAATGGTCAACAGAATTCTTACAACTTCAACGAGTAAAATATATCTTCCGTGCCTTCCCCTTTAAGACTTTTCTTGTATATCTAACCAACTCTGCAAATGTACCAGGGATTAACTATGGAGCTGTGGGTGAATGAATGCTGGCCATATCACCAGCTAATGGAGACGTGTTCTGTAGTTTCCCAGATTAAGCTATAGTTTCCATTTACAGTAGAGCCTGCATTGAGCAGACAACTGGACTACAGGATTCATAGATTTCTTTCAACTATATTGTTCCTTTACAGATGAAGAATGTCTTAAGGAAATAGAGAAGGAAAGGTTGCTTCTGTTTAATCCTTTTCTCCCCAACAAGTGTGTTCTCTTCTTCAATATTTTCTCCTCTCATATAACTTTTTCATGAAGTAAAAATCATCAAAACGGAGTAGAGCACTAACCAGAACCTCAGTCATATATTTCAGGTGTGAAGCAAAGCCAAAGCTTCAGGGCCAAACTACACATTACTTTAAAGGCCCAACTGGAAGCTTTTTTTTTTTTTTAGAGTCTAAAATCAGTATAAGGAATCCAACCCAGGTTGGGATTTTTACAAGGATGTTAAATGGACTTGAATTCTAGGTGTTACCGTGATCCGATCCCTTTTTTCGGGGTGGGGGTTGGGGTGGCACAATTTATATTATCTCTTTTTACTGAAATAAAATAATCACTTTTTGGTAATGCAGATTCCATGTATGGCATATCTAGTCTGGATTGGAATCTTAGTGAATGATAAACAATTAAAATTTCAAGACCCAGTCTGGACTGGGTCCTAAGCTTACTTTAGAATTTAAAAGACAAAAATGATGCATCTTTAAAATAAAGTGCAGTTTTGGTCTCCAGTCTGCTAAACCAGTTCTCTCTTTAAAATTTAAAAGCATGGGTAAAAGTCTATATATCAATATCTATCTCCAAAACCAGTCAATTAACAGCTTCATGTCTATTCTTGGTCAGTCTTCCTTTATGTGCAATGGATTATTGTAATAAAATTAAGTAACCATCATCTGCTCCATTAGGAAAAAAATAAAAAAGAGTTATTAAATAGACAACAGAAGCAATGGCTGGCAAAAACTATGATAATAGCTATTACACTTCAATCCCCCTTTTCTTTTTGGCCTAATGGAAATGGAATGTTCCTACCTTTCCTTAAGGGAAAAATACTTGCAAATTAAATTGAGAAGCAAGCATTTAAGACAGCCCTGAGTGTTTTTGCCAGCTACGACTCTTGGGTTAGTTCTTATGATTCTATTAGATGCAAATTTAAGCCTGTAGCTTCTCATATTTATTAAAATAATGCAAATATCTCTGCATCTATTAGAAAAGAGAAAACATATAAAATAAAACAATTTGAATGACTTTTGCCCCCTGAATTTTCTGGAGTTTCAAACAAAAAATTTAGTATATTCTGTAATAATACCTTCTGTGCTTTCATATACTCTAAGGAAGCTGAAGTCAATTCAGGTAGAATTTGAAACAGTTTTACGTAAGGTATTTTCCTTAAAAAAGACTAACAGTTTAAGAGACCAATTTGGTCTAGTGGTTAAGGTGTTGGGCTAGAAACCAGGAGACTGAGAGTTCTACTCCCACCATAGGCATGAAAGCCAGCTGGGTGACTTTAGGCCAGTCACTCTTTCTCAGCCCAACCCACCTCACAGGTGTTTCCTCACAACACAGTTGTTGTTGTGGGGAAAATAGGAGGAGGAAGGAGTATTAAGTATGTTCACCGCCTTGAGTTATTTATAAAAATAATAAAGTCGGGATAAAAAATTAAATAAATATTATTCTAAATTTCAATACGACTTAAAGGCTATCACAAGACATGCCCACCAATATTTGGATGTTTCATAGTGCAGTCATCATGGACCATGTGATCAGAGGTGTCCATCACAATGAAACAGTATAGAAATAACCGATCTCACTAACTGCTAGACATATTTGTTGCAGAATTCAGTTTTCAGAAGTCTATAAGAACCCATCTTGAATACTTACTAAGGCTGAAAGGTGAATTTTACATAAAATAAATTAATAAAATAATTCAAAGGGAATTGGAAAAAGAACTGTTTCTACTAAAACATTTCTAGAGAAGAATGCAAGTGTTCTACCCATCACTGTTGAAAAGTAAAGAAAATCAGAATTTTAAGGGCATGTTTCAAAATTGGTCTTTCAAGAGTGCTGAATTATCTTACACACAGTCAACAAGATTTCACTGTGCTGGGTAGCTAGACTGAAGTCATGGGGATTGCATGAGAGCCTATCACTGTATCAAGCAACCCACTGCTTGCTTTATGTAAGACTAGAAACTATTATTGAAAGGAAACTGTATGCAAATTGCATACCATAACATCCTCTCATTCACAGCTTAAGGAACTTCAGGAGAAGTATGTTTGCTTACGAGACTTGTAAGCCACTCCAATCTGTTCTAACTCTGGGAAGCTTACAGAATACAGCAGTAGAAAAACAAAACAAAGAAATTAAAAACAAAGAGCTAGGTCATCAAAAGAGAAAGTCTGAAAATAATCAATCAGAATATCACACAAGGGCTGGCGTTTGGTGACAGAGCGAGGTTTTAAAGGCTCATTTAAATAAGGCCACAGTGGAAGCCAAATGAATCTCAGGAGAATGATGTTCCAGTGGGAAGGTGCCATGACAGAGATTAATTAATTAACAAATTAATTAACCTAATTAATAGGTTAAAGGATCCTGGAGGAGGAAAGAGTTAGGATTAGCAGAATCCCACTCATCCCTTTTAAAAGTCAGCTTTCAAAATTACCTCCAACCCTCTATCTCTCTTCTATTTAAAGGCTAACCTACATAATATATTAAATTCCTAGTATTTGGAGGCTCTTCAGATTTATTTATTTGAAGAGTCTTATTTTATTTTCCCAATTTCTAGTATAAACAGGGTAAAGGGATTCAATCCTAATCAAGAAGCTAAACCAAGTTTGAAAGTTCCCTCTTAATCATTTGCTTTGCAAAAATACCCCCTTGAATTGTAGAGATTGCAAAAAGAAAAAAGAAAAGTCTGTTGCTATCAGTGGAGATTCCTTTTTTGGGGGGGGAGGAGGGATGAAAACATACTTTTTCTAAGCAAGTGTTTGAGGAGAAAAAAATTAAGCTTCTCCCATCAGCACACAGTGGCACAGCCAAGATCAGATCCTAAACACTTTTGTGTCAGAAAACAACTTCATGCTATTTCTTCAGTGTAACATGCATTCCAATCTTAGCTTAATGGGTCATTAAAACTTAATGAACCTGGAAGAAAGATGTAAAATAATGGCTGAGGGATGTTCATCTCCTATGGACCCACTGACCCCAAACCTAAGAATTCTAATGGAATGTATATATAATTTAAATACTACAGCCTTAGAGCCAAGGTTCCCAGGTGGAGAAATCCACTCTTTTGCTGAAGGTGTGGACACTTACACTTCAAATATGGCACTACAGGGCCAAAGAGAAATGACATCATTGTGTCCTGAGGTATTATTAGTTGAAAAAAAAAGCTAGAGAGGGTGAAAAAGAAAAGAAGTTAAATCAGAACCATGATATGATAAAGTTGTGACTTAATTCAAGGTAGCTGGGGGTGGGAGGGTTCTGTTGCACATGGGCTGGTTGGGCAAACAGGATCAGCATTTCCACTTAGGTTCAACTCCCACTGGGAAAGGAATGAGGACTGGTTCATCTGAGGAATATATAAATACAGGAAACATGTGCCAATCCGTTACCTGTAACTCTTAGTTGCAGGGATATAGGCAATGTATGTGCATGCATGCTTGTAAGGTCGTCTCTAGATTAGAGATCCTCTCTTTCACATAATACCTTGTGGCAAAAGTTGGCTTTGTTTGCATTTGTGGCATACTGGCCAATAGGTGCCCAAACTGACAGATTCCCTTATACTTGGCAAGGAATGCTGCCTGTGGCATGGGTGGTAACTTTCTCCATCTTACTAAAAAGAGTCACAGTATGTAAAACCTTGATTGACCAAAGTGGAAGTCAGTATCTATGAGTCCTCTTGGTGACAACCTGTGATGGTATGTGGGAATGACCTTGGGAGACAGGAGGAAGAACCACAGCCTAGGCAATGATCTGATAAGACGCAGCTCAGTCCACCGGTGGGGGAAAAGCATGGGAAGCCTTTCAGAAGAGACCCTCCAGGGACTAAAAAGAGAGGGAGGGTCCCTTCTGAAACACTTTTTTCAGGGGCTAAAAAAGAGAGGAGGGGAGAAATATGTTCAGTCTTGCAAGATTATGTTTAATGTAACCTTACAATAAAGATAGTGCTAATGGTCCTGATTGTGCTTCTTGTCTGGACCACCTTGAAGGGCTAGCACAACCATGCCATATAGAAAATCACAACTTGCAATGGCAAATATGGTAAATAGTATGAATTAACAAATGACATAAAAGGAAGAAACTTGTTGTATGTCTGTGAAACTAAGAGAAAAGGAGGGATGTATTGGTATCATGTTGGGCAATTGATGAATACATGCAGGAAGCTGAAGGTGTAGGCCTACTTATGAACAGAAAGCTAAAATGTATCTTAGAATGTATGGATTATTGTTATCTACATTGTTGTGGGTGTGTACAGACATAGGAATCCATAGGTTGGTGATAGTTGCATGTTATACTCTAGTGAATGGTGATAATGGAAGAGCCAGGAATAAGCTTTAGGAAATGAATGAATATGATGCCGAGGAAAAAAAATAATATTCTAGTAGGAGACATAAATGGGTGAGAATGAGACAAAAGAATACAGAAAACTGATTGGGCTTTTCAGACACCCAAGAATGAATGAGAATAGTGACTATTTAGTTGGTATCTGCTTAGAAGAGGCTGTTTGTTCCAAATGCTTGGTTTAAGCATAATTCTATTCATACATATGCATGATAAAAGAGCATTGGTCTAAAAGCGTAACAGATTTGACAATGAAAGAGTGAGAGAATTAGTAAAAGATACAAGGGTGACAAGGGCTTCTGATTATGCAACCTTGGGAAAAATTGACATGGAAGAAGAGAGTTAGAATGCAGGGAAAAAAAAGTATATGTCCTGAATGAAAAAAGAAGATAATTACCTAACAGAGTAATGGAAAGTGGCCATAAGGAAAGAGAATGTGGAAGCTGCTTAGAACAAAGTGAAAATAATGTTACAGAGTGACACAAAAGTGTGTGGATTTACACTAATGGGAACTACAAACAGGATGCTTGGTGGAATGAAGAAGCAAAAGAGTATGAATAAAAAACAGATATGTAAGCATGATTGCAGGAAAAAACGATGAGAGAAAAACAGTGTATAATTAGTATAGTGAGAAAAAGCTGCAGATAATGTTATCAGAGAGAGTCAGAAACAGTTAAGATTAAAGGAGGTAGATAAAACGTAGAGTGATTTTGATGGAAATAAAAAACTGATCTGGAAGTTAGTGAAGAGGGCTAAAGAAGGAGTTAAAAATGAAACTGATAAATTATTATGAATTAAACTGAAGTGAGGAAATCCTGAAATAAGTATTTAAATATGTGTTTGTTAATGACATATTGAAGAGTGGAATTATAGTAATTGTATAACTATTAGTGTCCAAGAAAAAAATGATGAAAAGTAAGTCATAAATGCTGTGAGAATTTTGAAAAATGGCAAAACTGCAGGTGCAGATAATGGAACTAGAAAAATGATGAATATGGATGTGGTTTACTAATGGAGCATGAGACATTTCTAAAGTGTCTCCACGTGTGTTTGAAAACTGGAAGAATGCCATTATCATTTCCTATACAAAAGGGAAGGTAGCAAGGACAAACAAAAAAAACTATAGGAGCATTAGTTCATTAAGTGTGCCCTGGGAAAATATTTAACAGAATTCTGGTTGAAAGGATACAAAAAGTTACAATGAGCAGAACTAGGGAAATGGGGTATGGCTGTGTACCAGGCAGGAAATGTGCAGACCAGATATTTGCTCTTCAACAGCTGAGAAATGTATGTATGTGAAAAATAATTATATATTTATTGATTTGGAGAAACTGTATATTGAGAGAATTACCTGAATTTTGGAACGGTTTGTGTATATATTGAGCCAAAAGGTTGTCACTTAATGCAATATAGTATACGATAATTAAGCATAAGCAAATTAATGGAAAGAGATGTTGTTGTTTATTCGTTCAGTCACTTCTGACTCTTCATGACTTCATGGACCAGTCCACGCCAGAGCTTCCTGTCAGTTGTTGCCACCCCCAGCTCCCCCAGGGATGAGTCCGTCACCTCTAGAATATCATCCATCCACCTTGCCCTTGGTCGGCCCCTCTTCCTTTTGCCTTCCACTCTCCCTAGCATCAGCATCTTCTCCAGGGTGTCCTGTCTTCTCATTATGTGGCAGAAGTACTTCAGTTTTTGGCCACATAATGAGAAGACAGGATACCCTGGAGAAGTATGCCTCCTTAGTTACTCAATGTATCATGCTTGTGGTGTGTTGGCTGGGGATGTCAATGTATCTGCATGTTTTGTATGAAGATGATACCACGTTGTTGGCTGAGAATGATTTGCAGCAAATGTTAAATAGACTATATGAAGCAACAAGGATAATGAATCTGAAAATCAATGTATCAAAGACCAAGGAAGTTATATTTAATAGGGACAATGAATGCAATGATCAGAAATATTGTGTACTTTGGTAGAACGTTTACTAAAGATGGGAAAATGTATGGAAAAAATTGATATGGGCAAATGCTGACAGAAAGCAGGTAGTTTGTGATCTTCTATGAGAAATGAGTAACAAAAGGAGAGAAAGTATCTGTGTATAAGAATGTGCATCTGTCCACTTTGTTACATAGAAGTGAGAAGTGCACGTATCAGATTACGTTTTATCAGTAGGAATAGGTTTCTGAAGTGTGTGTGATAAAAATAGAAATAGTCAAGAATGAAGAGGGAATGAACTATTCTAGACTGAATATAAATGTAACATCTTTTTTTCAATATGAAAAAAAAATAGAGGTGGCTTGGTCACATAAAGGTAATGAATAAGGACTGAATTGCAAAACAAATATATGCAGAGAGACTGACTGGGTTCAGGCTTAGAGGAAAAGAAAGAACAAGAGTGTATGGGCTGATGGAAGTAAGGATGCCTTGCAAGGACAGGATACCAAAAGATGTAGTGAACTGTGGTGGAGTAAACTAGATTTAGTTCGATTTCCTCCCCCCGCCCCGCCATCTTATCTCAAACCTTTAATTTCACTTACTATTTCTTGTTCTCTTATCTGACCACTGTCTCTGTTTTTATCTGTCTTGTATCAGTTGCAGAGTACCCATTCAAACTAATCTATTTCCTATTAACCATATTGCCACAATTCCCAAGGTCTATTATTTAGCCTCAGACCCCTAGCTGGTCTTAACCAGGACCTAGCTGATCCGAGTAACTGTATTTCTCCTTTTACTTCATTCTATACTTCTCTAGTTACTTCTCTAGTCTTTCTTTTATTTTATTTCCTTATCCTGACATTTAGACCTTTAAGTGAATCCCTGAACATATAAAACAGAAGAGCTCTGTTGGGATCTTTTACAAATAGAAGAACACCTCCAAATAGTAAGGCACAGCATTTTCAATGCCACTGAAAGTAATGGACTGCGCATGTCAAAATTGTGAGGCCAAGACTATGAAGGAACTGTAGCTCCAAGCAAGTTGCACACTGCTGTCCAAGGTTACAGAACGAACAGGTAAGGGCTACATATGCTCACTCTGCTGCCCAGACTCAATTTAATTCTGAATGATGCTGTGTCAGCTGGTCCAGAAGGACAAAACCTCTTTGGACTTGTAGGAGGTCAGATTAAAATGAAACACAAAGTATCAAATAATGGCAATCGCCACCCCTATGCGTGACATCTCAATCCAAAATGATGCTGAAGTCATGTGTGCAATAAGCACAGTAGGAGGCTCATGTGCCCATTCATTTCTGCTTCAGACAGACAGACAGACAGACAGACTGATTGATTTCAAATTTCTGTCACCGCCCATCTCCCCCAAAGGGGGATATCCACAAAATACTAACCGAGATCTTTCTCCTGGGAAAGAGGAATGAAATTACAAAAGTTTTGAAAATACATACAAGGAACTTGCAGATTTTCTTTTTGACTGGTCAGTTCAAAAAATGTTTGAACTCTACCACTGCATTTCAAAATTGCTTCAGGCATCACAAATTGATCTTAGCAAAGCTGCAGGCTGAACTTGCAAGATGCCAAAAGTCAGTACAACTTCATGTGTGATCTTGGGATAAACCTGCCCTGATGTCAGCAACTGATGAGTTTTAATCATGTCTGCATTAAATGCCAACTTTTACTGACCAGACCTGTAACACTGGCAGCTGCAAAGGATGTCATTCTCAAAACTGATTAAAAACTACCTGCAAAGCCACACGCCACAAGAGTGCCTATGTGGTCTGATGGTGCTCTTGACTGAAAATGAGCATGTTCCAGAACACTGGATATCCCAAAGACAATCGAGGAACCAAATGATTCCTTCAAGCCATGGCCTCCCATCATACTGCTGTTGCTGCTCTAACTTTTAAAGATTTGATTTAGCTTGCTGACTGGGCGTGTTATTTACTATTGGTGCATTCTGTGCATGTTCTAGGTCCATCCTGCATTTAAATGGGCATAAAGCAGCTGCTTTGTTTTAATTGGCTTCTAGGCTTGGTGTTCTTTAGATTGTCATTATTGCCCTCAATATGTAGCAATATTTAATGTCAATTGATTGACTGATTGACTAACATTTATATCCCATCTGGCTCCAGAGTTTCTGGACAGCAATAAAAATAACAAGGATAACAAAAAAAATACCTCCACCAAGAATTTAAAAAGCCCACGTTGCAAGAATTTAGGTTCCAAATGCTCTACTATAAAGACTTCATAGTTTTACAAAAAGATAGATGTGTGAGATACTTCCTATCTATGCCACACCACGCCACGCCATGCCATTGGTTGATGAGTTTAGTGTTGTTTATGTTGCTATTACGGTACTTTGCACGCTCCTGGTCTCAATGAGCATGACAGGAGGGACTCTTGCCTATTGAAAGATGCCATTTTGCAATATGTACTAAATACTATACAAATACTGCTCAGCTTCATTTTGTAACTCAATGTATAAAAATAATTTATAGTACATTAATTTTGTTTGAAATTGATACAGAAATTGAGCTAGTATCCAAATTGGAATTATAGAACTTTGTTCAAAAACTGCATATCAAATTTTAATCTAAAACCACAGAAAGCAGAAATTAAGAAGAAACCAACCTACGCAAAAAACAAAATATGCCAAACATATGAGTTTGCAACTGTTCAGTTGCAATTTATTATTTTTTTCAAGGAATATTTTTAATTATGGTCACTGACCAATCAAATATAGTATGCAAAGGAGAAAGACAAAAAACAAAGAAATAGAATTTTGCATTAATTCTAGAAAATATTGAAATAATGATGGTATCTTGAAAGTGACATGGTTTAGTACCACCACTTATAGCTATGACTCTGCAAAACAAATGCTGTTTCCCTTAACAGTATTGTTAAACTTCAGCTCCAATACTCCTTTACAATTGCTGTCTGATCCAGAAGGTTTATGCACCAAAGGTCAACTTGGGTGTATTTTAGTTTTATTTATCCAAGAGACACAAACTTTTATTGGCCGACAAGTGTAACTTATAATGGCCAAATGCTGTCACCTAGCAACAGCTCGTTACACTTTTAAAAATGCAAATATTCTCCCACAAATATGTACATATATTCTAGACCAGAAACACTACCCACACAAAACCAATATGCAAAACAGTGACTCTCATCCCCTTTGGGGGAACCTAGCTTTTAGAACAGAGAACTTATTAGAGATAGGCTTTTTGAAAAGGATGCCACTAAAGATGCAACAGCAATATAGTCTTCTAAATTCTCATCTTGGTTTCATCATTATAAAAAACATAGAAGCCCCTCTCCATATCTGGTTAATATTATCCCACTGAGAAAGGTTTTTGCATCCCCCTGCTTGCAAACCATGTCTTCGGCATGTCTTGTCAGCATCTTGTTGAACAGTGACTCTGTCCTTGTGGTGTCGGTCAAGTGGAGGACATGATTCACTGTGTCCTCCACTGCTCCCATTTACAATGAGATCAGGGCCAAATTATTGATGGTAGGTGAATTTAAAGGCTTAGACCTTGAACGAATAAATCATCTTCTTGTGGATGCGTTTCCTGCTGTTAGTAGTCAGGTTACTATTTTTGCCTTGTCATTTAAACGTAGAAAGGAATATTTAAGTTCTTAATCATAGCCGTGGCTTTATTTTGTTTCATCCTCTTTGCATCTAATACTCTTTTTATTTCTTTATTTTATTGTCATTTTGTTTTATTGTATTTTATGCTATGCTACATTATTATGACCTGTGGCTACAACAATAAACTTATTTACTTACAGTGACTCTTATTTCACTAATAAATTAACTAATTCAGAAGAACCAGTGTGGGTGGTTTTACTGATAGATACATAACAAATGAGTTTCTAATCCACAATGAACCAAGTACCTTGTATATTCTTTTTCCTCTTTTTAATTATACGTTTAAAAGAAAATAATAGACAAAATTATAAAAAGGTAGAGAGAATAAAAAAGCAGAACACAAATAAGTAAACAAGGGAAGATGTCTAGGATATTATAATTTTCTAGTATATCATTAATTAATTATAAATAATTGAATATAAAATATTGCTCACGGATAAATATCAAGACCCATAGTCAACACAGTATGAATCACTAAATAAAGCTATTAACTACAACAGATTGAGCCAAAACATATCATCTGATTTAAGTATCCCATAAAATTTAACTATATATACATTGAAAAGTCCAAGATAAAAATCCAAATTTGGATAACCATTTATTGAATGGTTCCCAGTTTGAATTAAATTCTGTGTCTGATTTACAATACTATATATTTCTTACTGAAAAGTCAATTGATTCTCTCTTTGAAACAACAGTTAACCAAATTGTGATCATATGCTTTGATGTCCAAATTAATTTTGTATATTAAAAATAAATGTGACACCAAATTTAATTTAAACTGGAAACCATTCCTGGACTATAACTTAATGCATGGATTTGTATCCATCCAAAATTTGGGAATTATGCATAGTATTTGATTGTTAAAATGATAATTCATTTTCTAAAAATGATTGGCGATGTAATGAGTACTGTAAATCAGATTGTTTTTTCATATTTGATGGAAATGCTATAAAACTCAACCATTTTGGAAAATGATTCATACTAGAATGAATGAATTGAATCCCACCTGTGGGGGCCATTGCTAGCAACAATAACTTGTATTTTCATGGTTTTGAGAATTCAATACAAACTTGTGAATGGCATGCTAAAGGACTATACTGTATAGAGAAGGATTTCACAATTAAAGGTTATGTCAAATTAAAAAGGTAAACCTGTAATCAAATTAAGAAGGTAAGTGTGAATTCACCTGACTGAATGTTCCTTCATTAAATAGAAAAATTTAAAAATCCCACAGAGAGAAAAATAGGCATCAAGGACGAGTCTTCTTCCTGACATGCCAGATTCTTCAGTGTGGAGTAGGCTTATTCTCATTTGTTCAATATTTTTATATGCAGGAGCACTCTGTCAGGTAAGTCCCAGCTTCCATCTAAAGGAGTTATCCCAAAATTTCCAGTTCCCCCAGCATCTACCAGTTCAGTTTACTTATCTCAGCGAAGTATTACTGAGAGCAAGGATGCAATCCTATCTACCTACCTACCTTTCAAAGAGTCAATCCCACTGAATTAAATAGGAATTCTCATAAGCTATGTGTAAGCTTGCATTATTAATCTGTTCTGCTTACTACACTTTAAAAGGAAAGACAGATCAGTAAGGACTTAGAAGACTGCTGTCCAAACCCAGATGGGAACAAACCTATTAATAATTTCCCTTTCTGGTTCCAAGTAAAGAGGCAGGAGGCCAGAGCAGCTACAAAAAGGGAGCGCCCTAGCCGTAGCATCTCCATTGTTTCCATCACTTTTTCTCCCCAGACAGCCATGCAGGGAATGAGATAACAGAAATGAAGGGGTTGGAAGGAAGACTCTGGCTCTAAACTAAAGATAGACAGCTACTGGTAAAAACAGAGGGCCGGCAGTAAACCATAGCTGGTTTCAGTTTGTTGTCTCATTTGCAGTCCTATGGTTAGCACTGGACTAACCTACCTTCTTCCGTGTTCACATTTATCCTGGCTTTCCTTCAAGAATGTCAGAGAGGGGTGTAATCTAGTTGGTTTGGCCTGGTTCATGAGAACCACTTGTTCTTTTCTAGCACCAGATGCCTCTCAACCCTTTGGGCAGGATGTGGCAGGCAGTCTGATTTAAGGGTGGAGTGGCAGTGGCATAGCCTTGTTGAAGGTGCCTAGTGATGACAGCCCAAAAGTGCTGGGACAAAGCATGAGGTGGGGCATCAATCTCTACTGCCCAGAGCACTGACTGGGAGATTGGGCAATTGCCCTCTCACTTTGGAAGCCACCTCTGACTATATTGGTCCAGTCCAGCCCACCTCCTGCTATTTGACTTGCCCTGCCCCTTACGTGCACAGGAACCAATTATTCTCTAATTGGAACCATACTTCTGATTTCAGGGTAGCATATATAGTTATCCTGCCACCATTTTATCTTCAAACCAATGTTATAAAAGTAGGTTGGAGCGAGGACAGCAATTTCTCTCTCTTTGCTTTTTCATCATCATATACAGCTAGTATCACACAATGCAACACTTTCTCCAACTCCGATGATCTTCTAATCCTTATGGTGATGTAGGTTTAATAATGGATCTAAAAACTACCAGCCTTCAATACAGAAATACAATGCAGTGTTATTTATCCCATACTACCAAAGGAAAAGCCAAGGGGAAGAGAAAAGAGACAGAGTCAAAGTTACCTTTGGCTTTTTGCACATATATAGGACAGTACTACAACACAGAAATCAGAAAAAGAAAGTAGGGAAATAAATGAACTTCTGTGAGTAGACATTATTTTTTATTTTATTTTATTTTTATTTATTTACTATCCTGCCTTTATTATTTTTATAAATAACTCAAGGCGGCGAACTATAAGGTACAATTTATAAATAACTCAAGGCAGTGAATTATGAGGTACAATTCAGCACTGGACTGCAAGATGGTCTGTGTCCTTTATTTTAAGGAGGACTTGGGCACACAGAGTCATCGCAACACGAGATGGACGGTGAAGAAATATGATTAATAAATAAATAAATAAATAAATAAATAAATAAAACTCAAGGATCCTTTCCGACAATTAACAGGCAGCCACTGGGGCAAAAAAAAAGGCTCTAAGTGCTGTTTGCAGTTTTGTTTTTGCCCTTATTAATTTTTGTCCAGAACTAATCAAAAGTGAAACATGACGGAAGAAAGCCCACTCTGGCAGCAATCTAAGACAGATACTAACATTCTCATTAAAGCAGGCTTCATTAACCAGCCTTGTCCTCAATATCAGCGCTGTCTGATGACATGTTGACTCCTGCTAATTATCCTTTGCTTGCAAAAGAAATTATAGGATTCTTCAGCATCATTTAAAAAAGAAAACTCTGCCTCTTCAAACTGATCTTTTGTTTCTTTTTCTCAATAGCATGTCAAACAAAGGGTTGAAAAAAGAGATTTTATGACACCTCCGGTACATGCTGTTTTTAATCCAGAGATTCAGATACGCAGAAACACATACAGGTTTTCAACTTCAATTGGTCGCTTTCTGAACAGAAAGTTTCACTCACGCACACATCCTACACTGTTCAAAGTCCAGTTGGCCAGGCTAGGCTTGAGTACCAGAAGAACTGGGGCAGGACGCCCACCAGATATGGTACCTTATTCTATCTGATGGCTCCAAAGGGCTATAGTTCCCATATATTCTATATCTTCCAAAAAGAAAGGCTTGAGCAGTCCATCAAAGTTTTATCAATCCCAACCTACCTTACCCTTTTCTCCTACTTCCTGGTACTTTTCCAATTTGGCAATTGGAACCTCATCCGGTACACATGGGAATTATGACATGTTTTGGGAACCATCTTTTGTTGAGAGACTAGTATCTTCAAGCTCTTCATTCTGGTAGTAGTTTTTCACATGCTGTATAAGGTGAAATCTTCCTGAGCAAACCTTCCTGCCTTTTTGGCCTGCTCTGAATGCATCATTCATGCATGTTACTTCACATAAAGATATAATGTAAAATTGTATGTCACTCTATCATGGCACCATATAATGCCTGGCATTCTATGCTAGTAACAAAATTGACATATTAATACATGGCCCATTCATTTATTGCTTATACATTTAAACATATTCTAAGACACCTACTGATTTATTTCTCTGACAATCTCCCCTCCCTTCCCCATTTCAAAGTTTCTAGGTAGAAATCAGTCAAATCACTCATATCTCTCACAACAGTCCCATTTGTCATACTCCGTAGACTCAAAACCTCATGCCCATCTGAGTGAGAAATAGATTTGCCACAGTAATAAATGCACTGGGTGGTTAAACATAGCATCAGTATTAATTTTTAAAAAATAAAGATGTGAACTAGATGGAGAATGAATAGTTTAGTGATATGATGGAACCCCTAAAGAAGAGTAATGAGTTCAGAAATGAATTCAACTAATTCAGAAGGCCCAGTCTTATATTAGCCAATCAACAGGTCAACCCTGAAGACAGGAAAAATGAAAAGCAATATATGTACATCAGCATAAGGAATGCTGTAACTACATCTCCTGCCCATGCTCTAAAACTGATTTTTTTTTTAACCTTGCAAGCATTCTGGAAGCAGACTGACTTTAGTTAATAGTGAAGGAGAAAATTTTAAAAAATAAACCTTGTATTTGCCAAAAGACTTACAGCCAAAAAAGTCAAAAGATAAGCAGTCTTTCTCTTTCCCCTTTCTGAACCAGATGTCTCATTCCTCTCTCCCTGCTGGTCATTGGGATTAAGCAACCTATTCCAAAAGTTACAAACATATTCAGTGGGTGCATAACAACAGTCTGCAGTGACAATAGTGGATTGGCTAGTATATAATTATATATATAATTATATATAAATTATATATAATCTATATATAATTATATATAATCTATATAAAAATAATTATATTTTATATATTGTAATTATATGGTATATTTATTGTTTTATTGACCATTTTGTTGTAAACAGCCCAGAGAGTCCCTCTGGTGGGGGGGAGGTGGGCAGTGACAATACACACACACACACACATATATATATATATATATATGAGGAGTACTGTGTACTTCCCTTCTTACAAGAAGAGAAATAAGAAATAGCACGGGTGAGATGGTGGCCATGACCAGTATACTGCAGATAGTATGCACTGTGTACCAAAGTAATCAATGTTCACTTCCTAAAAATTCTGAAACCTGTACTATCAATGGCCAGGATGATTTCTCATGTGTAAAATTAGAATCAAGGGATATTGCTATCTAATCTAAGAACAGGAAAACACGTGCAGCTGGTCAGCCTGACAGAAGAACTGGAATGTCCCCTAATCTGCAAGAATGAAGAACAGGCATATTAACAGTCAGAAGCGCGGGGGGGGGGGGGGCTGGATCCAACTCAAAGGGGAAAAAAAGAATCAGACATTCAGAACTTATTTAAAATAAAACCAGCTGGAACAGAAGAACAACAGAAGTTCATGTTATGAATATTTCTCAAGAATACAGTTGGATGCTGGAAGCAACAGCTATAATAATTGTACCAGTTATTTTGCTATCTTTTTACTTAATTCCCAGAGTCATGGACCATCTCTATGACTTGCCTTCCTAATTTTTTTCAGCTTTTATTTATACTCTGATCATGAAATGGCTGGACTTTAACCTCTGACTATTTACAGACTACTGTCTGCTGATTTTGTCTGTTGAATTTTCTTACTGATTGCAAACTGTATCAGGCATTAATTTTGAGCAAAACAAATTACATTTTCCTATTTTTTGATAGGAAAATGTAATTTTACATTTTTTGATTAATTCTTCTCCTGATCAAGATGCTGAAGATCACCCTATGAACCTTTTTAGGGACCTTTTGGAGTTCAGAACTGAGCAATGGAAGGGGGAAACCTGCAAAATTAAGACATATTCATATTCATTCTTTATAAATAAACTATGGTTTATTGATAATGTGAGACAGGAGCTCAAAGAAGCACATTTTCAACCTAAAGTCTCTTGCTTCTAACTGAGTGCCTGGCCTTGCTCTTTGTTGCCTCCCTCTTTTAGTGCTGAATTTGGGCAGCCACTGTGGTTAGCTTAAACTGTGTTTCACCAGAAGCTTTTGCATAAAAGGCAAAATGTTAGACGACATCATCATCACCTTTCGCAGGCGATGAGCTACAAGCACTGTTGCCACTGAAGTTATATTCTGACCATGCTTGCGGACAAACTGCATTTTGACCTCATATGTTCAGGCTCATAAAAGACGAGAACTTAATTCAATATAATCTTTTTACGTATCAATGCTTTTGTAAACCAAGAAAACAAATCAGTTTGCCACCGTAAAAGATATATGATATAAACAATGGTCTTCATCCTTGGCATCTAGTATAGCAAATATATACCATATTTAATTTGTTACAAGACGATGTTCCCAACCAGCCAAATGTGTAAAACAGCTGAAGGGTAGATAGTGACAGAGGAAAATATTTATTGCAAAAATTATTTTTCACTTCAAATTCCACAGATGTTTTTCCTGTGAAGCAGTCTTCAACTTTGCTTCAAGTTTCATTTTAGAGAATAAAGCATTCTAATGAATTACAGTTTAGGGCTGTAAGCTACCCTAAGCAATTTCACTATTCTCAGAATATGATTTCATATAAAACTGCTTGGATGCTTTGCCTGAGAAAGAGTTTCCATATTTTTAAAGGGAAATGAACAGATACTTTATCATACAATAACATTCTCACCTTGATAATGGGGTAAAAGACGATAGCATTTTATTTAGATCTAAAGGCAAAATGGATACTCACCATGACTGAGATGTGAAGGATCCGTAGCTCTTCTTCTGCTGATTCACTCTGGGGTTCTTCTGTGGGTTCTAAGCCAGGTGAGATGGGAGTTCCATCTTGATGGTGGATGTGGAAGAGCAAGGTGCCATTTTCCAGCCACTGCTGCCTCCAGCGCACCAATGGGATATCTTCTGTATTGCCTGAAATCTCTGTGGGTAAGAGAAGAGAATCAATGCAAACTAAAGGTCCTCTCATTAACCTAAGCCAGCACAGCTATTAGTCAGGGACAGTGGGAAGCATAGACCAGAACTTCTAGAGAGTACCAGGATGACTTCTTAAAACTAGAACAGTATTCTCCAACTAATATTCTTGGATTGATATCCATTTTTTTCCAGCCCTCAGAGCCCCCTTCTCCAACTCTACCACTTAAATTTGGCAAACAAAAGGCCAAAAGATAGGGTGAGATTTATGAAAGTGAGAAAAAAATAGCTGCATTCAGATGGATTTAATGCACTTACTACCTTTTCTTTAAAAAACTCATATTCTCCAAGCAGTGAAAAGGAAGAAGAAACTTTTCCTTGCCTCTTCCAGAGATGCCATCTCATCACTGCAACATCCAAACATGCAAACATTTTTTCATGTTTTAAATTTTAAGTCAAGCGGCATATAAATTTAATTAATAAAATTAATGGCCCTTGGAAACAGATTAAAGCAGAATTGTGATCCCACCCACATAACAGTTATACAACCCTGATTTAAAGGAATGGACACAGTTGACTCCAGTTCTGAAGTTTAAAGAGGAAATCAAACATACAAAATGGTAGATATATATGGGAAGTCAAATCTAATCTGTTTTGGAGATCAAAGCAGTGATTTACCTAGGCCAAGACTTTCTTACCACTAGATTGTCATGATGATCTCATCAAAAGCATAACCTGTTTATAATCAACCGTTTTCACTTAAAGTCAGGTTTTTATTTTGGCTGGCAACTGAGTGGAAGCCATTCACTTAAATTCTGGTCAATGAAAGATTTTCTTAGAGGTTACTTGTGTCATATCCAGTCTTGGTATCCCGCTACCTGGCAAATCATATCAACCTTCGAGTTCCACTCTGAGAAGTATCTCACTTTAGAAGCTGTTGATATATAAACACAGATCCACGTGCACACATTCACTCACTCACTCCAGCTTTGCTGCTGTCAGGCCCAGCCCAAGAATGACGAGTCAGAGCATTCAAAATTCTAGTTCTTTATTTGCTGTCACCGTACAGACAGAATCTTGTCAGACTAAAGCTATCCTAACTAACCTAAGGGGAAATAACCTAGGAGAGTCTAGGGCAGGGCTACTCTAACTCTCTTTGTCTCCCTGCCAAGGCTCTCTAGACTGCAAGTCCTCTTATCTCCTTGGAATGCGCTCCCTCCTTCCTGAGAACCAGTGACAGCTCCGAAATCCACATCTGCTTTGTTAAGATTTCTCTTCGTGTTTCTGTCCATGAGTTGCTAGCAAAGGATCAGTTTCTTGCAGGGATGCAGATGTCTCACTTTTGCCTTTGTGGTGTCCTGAGCCCAGAGTATGAGGGATATCAAGCAAACCTTTAAGCCAGTGTGCTAACTTCACCCGTGTGTGCTCTTATTCTGGTCCACACTGGAGCTACATATGGCAGCTTGCTATTTGTCTTATGGTTATCCAGTTGTCTTAACAGGTCTCTCTAACTTGATGCCTAGGCATAAAGATCTTCCTTCTCATCTTACACTGATTCTAATTTAAACCAATGCTCCAGCTGCTTATTGTTATTGATATTTATCTAAGCCTCAGGTTTCTGATTAAGACTTTTTTAAAAGACTAGACGCCTTATATTAACTTTTTGCTGAAAAGAAGAAAAGACAGAACTGATGACTTACGGATTTGGAGACTAGAAAGGGTTAAAGAGAGACAGGAAGGAGTAAGATGGCAATTATTCAATAGAAACAAGGGCAGAAGTCAAAATCCCATGTATTCTTTTTTTCCACTTCTATTCTTTTTTCTAATTCTTACCTTTTTTTTTCTTTTTCTTATTTTTTCTTTTTTATATTTTTATCATATTGTTATACACATACACACACACATGCCTCAGATCTCTGGTGAGGAAAGACTCTCTGACCTGTGAAATGTTATCAGATTTGCAGTTTCAAAATGTTACTTTTGAAATACATTTCTCCTCTGATGCAATAGCTCCCCAATCTTCTTTCCACATTGATTCAGCTGCCATTATTACTAAAGCAGTACTTGCAGGATTAGAAAACAAATCTGAAACACACCCATGATTTCTAAAAAGAAAAGTGAACTCTGCATAGACACAACTAAGAAAGCCAGCATGTTTACATATGTTCTTACCCAAGGGCACATTAAATTTCATCTAAATACAGCTAGAGAAGCTGAAGAGCCAACTGGTGGTGACACTAATTTAATAAATCAAGTATGTGACCAGAATATTAGATTTCCTTATAGGGCTAACTCCTGGCCAGCAAAGTACATGGAGTTACTGGATGTTTAAAATAACTGTTTAAAGCCATTGGGTACAATCTTACCTTCATAAAAATTCCCTTTGGGTCCTATTATATAAACTTACCCTATTTTCTGTTATCGATTGCCTCTATGTGGACATAGTGTCAGTCATTTCAAGACAGTCCAGTTTCGCTGATGTGAAACTGAGCAAATGGCTGCATGCTTTGTATATTACAATTATCCTTTTACCTTAATGAGAAGGTAGTGGCTCAGAAGAGCAACTAAATTTGATCGCTTCACATCTCCAGTGCCTTGGCTCAACATAGGCCACTTCTAGCAGAAGTTGAACTAAATGTAACTGCAAAAGGGGATGGGTAATGCTCCATAAGATATGGGAGAGCCCTCTTTGCAAATGCATGACTCTGTTGAATCACCATACACTCAGAAAAACAGCAGCGCTCCAGATGAAAAGGACATTAATGGGGTTCAATGGAAAGGCTACAGCAGGCTTTTTGTGAGTTATTCTGCACCCTCTTCTCTTTGAGGATTGCACTTAAGTGTTTGTCCCATCAATATTATCTTTGCCTCATTCCTCTCCATCATGTCTTTCTCAGATGATCATTACAGTTAGCATCTGCCACCATTATCATCCCACACCATTTGGGTGCTTGAGAAAGTCAACCTGCAATAGATGCTAAGGGCACTGGTCACATCTGATGCTACCATACGCTGCATACTGAAAGGTAACAAATGTTTTCCCTTACAGTTATTAACCCCTGGCTCCAGATGGCTGTTTTTTAATCTATTTGTTAGAAGTTAATGCCAGTGTTAATGACTTTCTGTCTAAGGCCTTAATGGAAGTCACTTGGGGGAAACAGCCTTACCATCAATATCTCTCAAACTTTGAACCTGAAAGCTGTGCTTTCTAGTTTTTCCCCTCCCTGGCCCTAAATATGCCCTCCCATCATATAGATTCATGAGCTGTATCCTTAAAAAGACATCATTAACAAATAATTTAGCATACCAAGGACATCTAGCCCTAGTCCTTTTTGAAGATGATACACACAGGCAGTTCTTTTCTGGAAAGTCTTCAGTAAAGGTCATTCCTGCTACAAAACTAACAAGGAGTGGATGCTGAAGGGCTCTGTATCTGCAGGCCTTAATCACTTCAGTAGCGTAGGCAGGCAACCCTACCGAGATAATGTAAGGTGGCTACCACAATATAGCAGGGATCCAGTTTAGGTGGATCTGAGTCATGAACAAAATCCAGTGTAAAGGAACTTGGTATTGATTCCAGTATTAACAATATTCTTATGGAAAAAGGAGCGGTTTCAACAGAGTAACACCATATATGTGAGTAATATGAAATGTTGATGAATTTCTAATGTTCATTCAGCAAGGCTGGGACAGTTAAAGCAAACCTGTGTGAGAGAGAGAAAAGCAAACAGAATTTTGAGTTTGACAAACTTCTGGATGCTAAATTCGACAGTACTTGAGTTCTCTTTTTAAAATTAAATGTTGGAACAGCTTGCCTCCAAGTATTTGAATGACCCCTTCCATCCTGGCTTTGAGAAAACCCATAAAAACATGGCTGTTTCATCAGTTATGACTGATCCCTCTGATAAAGAAAAGTGTCTTAATTTGGGGCCATTGATTGTTATATTCCAATTGTTTACATATTTTTGCATGCTATTGTTTATGTTATTTCTTTTAACCGAGTTGGAAAAACAAGAACTGTACAGCACTCAAAGTCAGTTTTAAGTGGAGTGGCTTAAAAGCCTTATAAAATGGATAAAATAAATATCTGGGGGGCAACAATTTGAGAATGCAAATTCTGCCTTTTGTTAATGACTGTTAAACACTGATCTGCCACATTCAGATTTTCATACGATATAGGGTTCTTTATCTGTTTTCTTCTTTTCTTGTTAAAAATTTGAAATTACAATTCAAGCCCTAGAAATCCCAACAGGAGATTCTTTGAATGTTCTCCTGTTAAAAGTACTTAAAACGAAAAGCACAATGTTTATATTGTTAAAAATAACTAATAATATCTAAGTTGAAATATTATTTTATTTAAATATCCATAAAACAGTTACCTTTGTAGTTCATACAATGAAATCACCATGAACTGAATTAACTCTTAGAATGAATGGAGATGCCATTTAAATTGAGCCTGAACTGCAGTTGACAGTTGACTGATCTACGAACACACCTGTTCAGGTAAGCAGTAGGAAAATGAAGATGAGTTCCAGGTACTGGGCTCCTTTGAGTATCAAAGGAGACATTGCACACATGGGTCTTCTGTGTTTAAAAAGTAAATGCAACCATAGCACACAGCCAGTGCAACTGGAGGCAGAGCTAGTATAATGAAATATCTTGTTCTTCTTTGGAAGTTTTTCAGCCCTTGGGGCACAAGGTATGACAGACTGATCTTTGTGCAGGTAAATGAAAAACTAGCAATGAGGAATCATTTCAAGCAGAAAAGCATTCACAGCCAAAACATCAGAATCATTCTTACAGTCCAGTCATGCTAGTTAAATCTTACTGTGCTTTCTTCCCACTATCTATGAAGCATGAGATTTGATTTCCAGGGCCACCTTAATTGCACAAGTCATCCTATGCAGAAACAATGTCTGTTCAAGGCTGACCATCAAGGCAGTGGCTGTTCCCTCTTGGTAAGGCATCTGAACATATATAAGAAATCTAGGTAAAATGTGCATTTGGGGTGGGAGGAGAGGATGCATTATACAGATGAGGTGAACTGAAGACTAATTTCTTTAAGTGCTTGTTACAGCAAAGAGGACAAAGAGAATTTTTGCAAATTCAGGCAGAAAGCTGGTTGTTCATCATCTGTTTATCATACAGAATGTGAACATATTCATAAAGGAAGGAAGGTGTTTGATCCAGCATTTGCCTCTGGGTTTGATCATTCTTTATGAGCAGCAGAGCAACACAGAAGAATATGCTATTACACACACCTTCAATTCTTTCTCTGTTTTTAAAAAAGCTTCTAGCTCTCATGATTATGGATTTATCTAAGTACATGCAAGCACATGTGGAAAAAGATTTCAGAGTTTAGGGGTCTGAACTGCTATCTACCTACATGAGTACTTTCCCTCTTTCATTGTCTTTGTCCCGTAAAATCCAAAATAAAAATCTTCGGCAAGTTTGCAGGAATGTTGATTTGCAAAAAATACTTTGAGCTTAGAATTTTTTAAAAATGAATGTCTTATTTATGGAAGCCAGGGAAATAATAGAGTTGATGTTTGACCAACTACTACAACTTTATTTTTAATTTTTGGGATTTATATTTCACTTTTCCGGAAGTGGATGGCAGAGAAATTCAGCAGCGAGTCATTTAATTTAGAGGTTCAGCCTTGATAGTTATCTGACACCCCATTAGTCTCTCCACTGAAAGTCCCACATCTTACCATGATAGAAACAAAAGGGCCACTTTTTCCAAGGAAGAGATTTATATGTATACAGGCATTACTAAACATGCTGTGCATAGTATGGCACATTAAAACTTCATGCTCTTCTCCTCCTCCCACCCTCAGCTTATATTTTGGCTCTCAGGTCTTTAAGGGTTTGAAAATAAACCCTCTCTTCTTACTCGGCGAAAGGAAGAACTAGAATAGCAATGTGCAGAGCTTTGGAGGAGTCTTCTGAATATTTACTTCCCAGCTGTACTTACCCCTCAGTTGCAACTGCCCACATTTACCCTCTATGCAAATTCATGCAGTAATTGCCCAAAGTGGCCTATGGATAGATATGGACCTTATGGCAGCCAGCTGGCAAGAGGGTAAATACAACCCTCTTTCTTTCAGGCTGGCAATCTTCTTCCTTTGTAGATGGAAGACCAGACTTTACCATTCAGATACCTGATTGTGGTGGTCTCTCATGAAGAATATAGGAAGAATGCACAGACACAAGTTCCTCGGGATGAGAGCCCCTTGCAACTGTAAGCTCTCTTTTTTATTCAGTACACACTCAAAGCAATCAGTTCTTATCATCCAAAGCTGATTGGTCTAATTAGCAGTGTCCTCGGGATGGTCTCCTGTGCGGCTCATGTTACAGCTCCCACCAGCCTCAAGATCTGATAATCTCTTCCAAATAGGGAAGTTCAAGGGAAGTTTAATGTAAAGGAACATCTCGCACAGCTGTCGTGGTTTGCCAGCCAACAGCATAGCACTCAATGCTCTCTACATCTCCTCCTTTTTATTTTCCAATTATAACAATCCATTTCGTTTTAGGAGAGAGGTTGGTACACAGGAGAGTGACACCAAGAGGACATGGAAGGGAAACAATAAATGCAACAGCAAACGAAAATAAGCTTCATAAACAAATACATCAGATAGTAATCGAAGAATTGGCATTTAAACAAGCAATAATAGCTACAATAAAATTGTCTTCTGATTTAGGAAGATTGTTCTGTTGCAACAGCTGATTCGCTTGCATTCCTAGAGCTTTGATTTGCCCCCAGTTCAGACGGTGCTGTTGGCGTGGCACTCGGGCCCTGTCGGTAGTGGCTCCCTTGGTGGAGTTGATCATCTGGATTTGCAGCATCTGTCCGAACTGTGGAATCGGATTCCTCAACCCCTGATGCCATTCTGCCATGATAAGGTTTGACACAACGACCAGGAACCCACAATGGACCTGTGGGAAGAAGCAGAGCAGCATATCCCCTTCCCCAGGTCAATAAGGGAACAGGGCCTTTCCAGGTAGGGTCAGGAAGTTGCTTATAATATACCAAAGGCTTTGGTAATGTGACTTGAGATCCAAACCAATTAACGCTCGACTTCGGGAGCGACCTTTAAGAATCAAATTAGCGAACAGAGAGGCTAAGGGAGTAATAGTACGATGAGGAGTGTGGGGGAGGTGCAGCCACTCAAGAATGAGAACAGAAGGTTTAGAGTTCGAGTTGTTAGAAAGCAACTGGCAAAGGATCGCAGTAGGAAGCTTGCCAGTTGATAAAACAACCAATGTGAGGGGAATGTTGTCCCGACAGCGATCTACCCATTGGTGACCAAGGCTGTCTTGAATATTATGCAAAACTTGAAGCTGCTCCTTAGATAACGTAATTAAATCTGCAGGTTCTTTGCCACCCTTTAAGGCAGCAAACAAAGGGCTCATGGCTGCTGTTGTTTGGCCAATATAAGGACGGAGCCAATTTATTGCCCCTAAAAGCTGCTGCAGCTTGACATACGAAATGGGAGATTGAATCTCTAAAGATGGTAGTTGTGGGTGAGAATAGGTTTGCATCAGCTTATGGCCAAGATATAAAAAAGGCTCAAAGGATTGAATTTTCTCTGATGCAATTACAAGACCATATTCTCCTAGGCATGTCTGTAAATCATGCAACCATGACAGTAGAAGAGAAGGACCTGCAATTAAAATGTCATCCATATAATGGTACACTAACAATTTTGGATATTGATGCCGAAAAGGTTCTAAAGCAGTAGCAACATAAATTTGACACAAGGTGGGGCTATTGAGCATTCCTTGTGGTAAAACTTTCCACTGATATCGTTGTGTGGGCCGGTCAGCATTCAAAACCGGCACAGTAAAGGCAAACAACATTTTGTCTTTCGGATGAAGAGGAATAGTAAAAAAACAATCCTTTAAATCAATAATTCTTAATTCATAAGTTCTGGGGATTAAGTTAGGGTTAGGCATCCCACATTGTAAAGCTCCCATAGGCATGATAAGAGCATTAATAGCACGCAGATCGTGCAACATACGCCATTTGCCTGATTTCTTTTTAATAACAAAAACTGGTGTATTAAAAGGACTGGTTGTTGGCTCAAGATGGCCAGCTTGTAATTGTTCTTAAACCAACATGTGTAAAGCAGTTAATTTACATTTTGGGCAAAGAGCTTTTGGCTTAAAACGATTATTACTGGTCCCTCTGACAATATTTGCTCCTCCCCCTGGTGCCCTGCATTGTGCTTTAAAGTGTCCTGGCTTCCCACAATTGAAACAATTACCAGTAGGCTTGCCAAGGCGTCCCTTATGCAGAGCCATTGCTAAAGTCCCCATCTGCCAGGCATTAGTCCCTACCTCCAAACAAGCTTTTAACATGTCAGCCAGAGAATACTCTGGTCGAGAAATGATAGACTGTAAAGCCTTTTTACAGTCAGCATTGGCATTTTCTGCAGCCATGCGCTTAAGAAGCTCATCAGCTGCTTCAGTATTGTCTATTTGCCGCTGTATGGCTTGTTGAAGTCTGTCAATAAAGTCAGAGTATGGCTCAGTAGGTCCTTGACGAATGCTGGAGAAGGATTTTATAGGCTTTCCTGTTTGGGGTACCTTCTGCAAGGCTTTTAATACACACTGACCAATAATTGGATAAGCCGCAGGTGGAGTGCCCACTGCCTGTTGTGGTATCTGAGAGAATTGCCCTGTCCCATATAATTGATCTGGGATATAAGCTCCACCTGATTGATTTCCAGCATGTATAGCATTTCTTTGATATTCTGAGTCCCAAACTACATACTGAGCAGGGGTGAGGATCATTTTCATTAAATCTTTCCAATCTGCAGGAATTAAACGATACCCTGTGGATAAGCCTCCTAACATTCCAATGGTAAAGGAAGATTGCAATCCTGTCTCAGAGACACTCTTCCGGACTTCTCTCAAAATAGAATAAGGTAGAGGAGCCCACTCATAACGAATTTGTCCTGCATTGTCTTGAATTTCAGAAACAGGGAAGGCATTTAAACCTTCCAATAACTCTTCTCCTGATAAAGTTCCAGCGTTCATGGACGCTTCAAATCCAGCTCTAACAGCTCCTTTGCATATTGCTCCCTCTTGTGGTTCTACAGGTGCCACAACAGGCAGAATTAAAGGAGCAGGCAGTGTCACTTGAGGACCCGGAGTTGTTAATTGGGGTCCCTGAGTTGGTTTTAAAAGATATGGCGGGGGGGCGCTTGGAGGCGGCAACAAAGAAGCGGTGATATTAGCATTAAATGCCTGAACATGATATTCAGTTGCCTCTTTAATCTTTCTCCACAACAACAGCGAAGACATGGAAGGCCGAACACCCTCATGTAATTCCTTCCCTATTCTCATCCAATCCTCAAGTTCTAATGTTCCCTGTTCTGGATACCAGGGACATCTACTATATACAACTGTTAAAAGTTCCTCAATTGCCTTTAAATCAGCATAATAAGGCTTTCTTGTTGCCTTACAAAACGTATTCCTTAACAAACATTCCAGTTCTTTGGCATGAGCTTTCTGCCCTGCTGAAAGTTTACTCCCCATACTCACGAAAGGGAACTGAAGTCGTCCTGCGATCCAGTTGAGGTGCACCGTAGCTATTCCAGCTGGTGAGTAAAGGGTTGCAAGGAATCACGTCGGGGTCACCACTTGTGGTGGTCTCTCATGAAGAATATAGGAAGAATGCACAGACACAAGTTCCTCGGGATGAGAGCCCCTTGCAACTGTAAGCTCTCTTTTTTATTCAGTACACACTCAAAGCAATCAGTTCTTATCATCCAAAGCTGATTGGTCTAATTAGCAGTGTCCTCGGGATGGTCTCCTGTGCGGCTCATGTTACAGCTCCCACCAGCCTCAAGATCTGATAATCTCTTCCAAATAGGGAAGTTCAAGGGAAGTTTAATGTAAAGGAACATCTCGCACAGCTGTCGTGGTTTGCCAGCCAACAGCATAGCACTCAATGCTCTCTACACCTGATCCCAATCTGCTCCGTCCCAAATTCTGCTGTCAGGTGACTCCATGCATCTTTATGTTCAAGAGCTCTGATATAATTTAGCAAGGTTCTTATATTAATGATATTCTGTCCTGTGAAAAATGGTCAGAGTTTTCTTCACTTCCCTGACTCCGGGAAGGGGAACAGCCACTTTCTACCATGGTTTTGTATACCTTTACAACTCTCTGACTCTATCAGTTCTACATTCCCAAGCGTGCACAAGGTTAGATAAGTATTTTTATTACAGAGAATTAGGAAGCTTTACATGTGAAGTTCAACATACAGCAGCATACAGGAAACCTGCCCTACAGTGTGTGTATGCATGTATGCATGTGTGTGTGAACACACCAAAATGAACACACATGAACAATGAAAACAATAAATGAAACTTTGCGAAAGGTGGATTTATTGTAACAATGTAACTAAAAGGTTCTTCACACCTCCCCTGGACTGTCTGCACCTCCCCAAGGGAGGTACAAATCCTGCTCTACAACAGGATGCTGAAACAAAGGTAGTAGGAAGCATATGGTCCATTCAATGAAAGAAGAGAATGTGTCTGTATAGAAGAATGTGCTTCTGTCCCCTATGGAAATAAGAGTGGGGTATGCAAGGAGAAGGGCCAGTTTGGTGTAGTGGTTAAGGCACTAGGCTAGAAACCGGGAGACCATGAGTTCTAGTCTCACCTTAGGCACAAAGCCAGCTGGGTGACCTTGGGCCAGTCCCTCTCTCTCAGCCCTAGGAAAGAGATGATGGCAAACCATTTCTGAAAAAAATTGCCAAGAAAACTGCAGGGACTAGTCCAGGCAGTCAGTCACCAGGAGTCAAAACTGACTTCAAGGCATCAGGGGAAAAAAAAAAGCTAGGAGAAACATAAAAGTTGAGTGCAGTGGTCATGAGTTGCTTAAAAAGCAAGTGTGAAACAATGAGACATAGGGTCAGGAATGAATAGGTAATGAACTAATGTGGATTGAATGCAAACATGAGTGAACAGTATAAAAGCAGTACATTAAAGTGATTTGGTCACTGAGAGCGAATAATGAAGATCAAATTGTAAAATAAATATACGACAAGACTGAATAGGTTGCAGGCAAGTCCATGAAAATCACGGCTGGATGGAATTAATGAGATCCCAGAGAGCAGAGCTGAGAATTTGAAAGAATAAAAGACAGTATTAAAATCAGTGTAAGGATATGATGTAAGCAAGGATGACTTGCAAGGACAGAAAGATGAAGAATGGTATAGTGAATGGTGTTGTCATAAATTAGATAAAGCTAGATTTCAGTGGTATTCCTCTTCTTTCACAACTTTGTTTTGCTTACTACTTTTTGCTTCTTTTCTGCGCTTTCCATAATTTTATGTACCCCAAAAGGGAACAGCATGATGGGTGTGTATGTAGGTAATCTTTACCATTCAAATGTTGTTCATGCAGTTTCAAAACTTGATTTAATAACAACACTATTCCATAAATTTCAGGATGAATTATCCTCCAAAGGGCATTTATAGTATTCAGTTAATTTAAAATCACACATCAAAAAGCAATAACAATTTATGGGAAAAACAAGATTAAAGTATTAAAACAGCACGTACATTAACAAATTAGGTAACAGATCATCTAAAAATAGTGGCATCAGGTAAAATAGTACAGTATCACCAATTATCCAGAAGCCACCAGAATTAAAATGTGTTGTGGTCTGACTGCAAGCCAAGTAAGCTTAACCTTCATTCTCGGGAAGAATATCAAAGGAATGGGGCTACTACAGAAAGGCACTGTCCAACTAATGGAACAGTTCTTGTTAATGGTCCATAGAAGATAACTTCATATGCTAGTCTTAAGGCAAATTCATTTCAAAGAAGTTCAACAGAGTAGGGTTTGTTTTAATTTACTAGCATAACAAATAAAAAGGAAGAAATGAAAAAAGATGTGTCTGACTACAGCTCATTAATTTATCTTTCCTGAAGGGAGGGGGAAAAAACTGTCAGAGTCCACTGATCACATTGCTCAGAAACTAATCAGTGCAAGGGAGTTTGGGGTCTAATCAAGCCTGTTCCAGAGTTTCAGGAATTGGCTGAAGTCATAAATCTGTCCATGGCTCAAAGAAATGGAGGCAATTAAGCCTGCAGGTATGTATAATCGTCAAATTGATGATCTATATAAATCAGCAAAGACTTGAACATGGCAGGCTTAGTACACCAGGGAAACAGGCTCCTTTCAAGCCTCTGAAGCAGCAGGAGGTCACTTGCCTATGGAAGCGAAGCACTGAAAGAAATCCATGTCACCTTCACTGAGCTGCCTCCTTCTGCATTCATTGTAACCACTCTCTGAAGCAGCACGTAATGTCAGAATTTTGTGGAACTGGCAGAAAAAGATGACAGATGTATTTCTTAGTGCTTATACTTAAGACCTGTTTTGAATAGTTGTGATTCCCAGTTTATAACTGAGAACCACCTATTTGTTGTGGTGGATGAGCATGCTTAATAAACAGCAAGACTGAGATTGTGATCCCTGGTTTTGTGGGGGGAAAGCATGCTGACATGATGCTTAATCAAACCAATTGTACATGATGAGCGCAACAGCAGTTTTGTATTATAGGGGATACTCCGGTGTGAGCAAAGTCCCCCTCCTGAAGGTAGCTGCATCTTTCAGAAAACTCCCATGGAAACTTCAAAGGTTATCTCTTGTTGCCTAAATATATATGTGCAGGCATCAGCACCAGGGGAATTGTTGCCTACACATGTACACACAAAGGCAGGCAACTGGGAAAAGCTTTTGAAGCAGTCTCCCTGAGCTTTTTGGAGAATGAAGCAACTTCAACATTTGGAAGGGGTACTTGATTATGCCAATGCATTTTGAAAAGTGCTTTTTAGAGTGCATTCTTCTGTTCAGAGAAACAGAATTTCTCTGATTTTCAATGGGCTACATGAAACTACTTCTATAGTTAAGCCAGCAATGGTGTGAAATGCTGAAATGGATCTGAAAGTAATCATACTTATGTGAAAACATGTTTTAATACAGAGATATTCAGTAATGGCTGGACTACATCTGCACTGATCTTCATTTTAAAAAAAATCCTCCAAAAAAAAGGCATTACTGTATGTCTGAATACATTTTTTCACAATACATATATACCACAACATACCTTTTACTAAGCATTATATGCTAGATATGTCCTCACAAGTAAACATTAAACTATATCAAAAAATAGAGGGAAGTGCACAAATTAAAAGATAACAGTATTTTTCTAATAAGTGTATTAGTTAAAATATAAATCAGGGCAATGTGTTTAAAAATATAGACTAAAAAGGTGCCCTCAAGTATTCTTACTTCCAGAGTAAAACAAACTTTGAAACTAAAGGAATAGCTTTTTCATACCCCTATTACATTCTTGTTTCAAAACTCTTCTTTCAGCTTCTGTTCTTCTAACCCATTTTCGGGAGCCAGGACAAATAGCTCATATTATGTCTGGAAGTGATAACTGCATTTAAACATTTTTACAGGAGGGATGAGTGAACACAGAAACATTAATAGCCCACGTTAAATGGTACAGCTCACCTTTACATAAGCACTTAGTCACAGGACCATTTGTGAAGTATTGACATAAGCTGCTCATTGAGAATAAATTAGTGTTTGCCCTGGAGACATGGGTAACTGGCAATTTGCAAGTCTGCATGAATGTCAGAGAAGCAGCAGAGAATAGCTGGACACAGGTGATGGCTTAAAGGCTCTCTCCTCTGCATAAGACCCTGGAAACCATCACCACTGAAGCAGGCAGAACAAAAGAGATGGGCAGTGGTCTAAGTAAGTAAAAGTAGTTCTCACCTAATGACCACAATTGGGACCAGCAACTCTGTCACTAAGCAATGCAGTTGTTAAGTGAAACATCACATGACTGTGACTTGTGATTTTACTGCCAGCTTCTCCATTGACTCTGCTTGTTGGAAGCTGGCTGTGAAGCATGCAAAAGTCAATCACGTGAGCACGGGATGCTGTGACAGTTGTGAACGCCCACCGGTTGCGCTCACCTAAAGCTTAAACATGTGACCACAGGGACGCTGTAACAGTTGTAAGTGCGAGGTCTAGTCATAAAGTTATTTTTTCAGTGCCACTGTAACTTCAAATGGTTGCTAAACAGGGAAGTCATTAAGCAAGGACTACCTGTATCAAACATTGCTCAACACGATAGTAGTTATAAAATTTGGAATGGTATGAAGAGAATGAATGGAAGAAAATCCTTCTCTTTCATAATTCATTTATTTATCATATTTGTATACAATATATTCCTTGCAAAGCCAGCCTGAAAAGTTGTTTCACAATGCTGACACTTCCAGACACCCAGTGAAAGTAATTGGCAACAGGTTATAACAATATCTTAGGCCATTTTTTAAATTTAATGTTTTTACATCTACTTCTAAAAGATTAATAACCTGCCTGTCTGTTCTCACAAAAGAAAGATTTGTTCAAGGGTACATCAAGTCCCTTACAGGAAATTATGCATATTGTGTATTGCAAGTTTATTCTGGCATGAAAGCCATCAGCTGGTCAAATCTTGGCTTGAAATCTACTGCTCTTGCACGACACTCTCTAGAATTAGTTGTGGTTACTAAAGCTGAATTCAGACTATAACCAACATTGGCAATGGCCACAACAGTTGGGAATTCTGGGTGTTGCAGTACCACTGCACTTCAAAAGCACCAGACTGAGAGCAGGTAGCACAAACCTGCCATTTCTCTAGCATCTCTAGTCAGGAAATTTATCAATTAACTGATTTTTGAGGCACACTACATCTATGCTACAATAGGCCATAATAAAGTACAGAGGCCCTTCTCCTTTACAGATGAAAAGAAATGGGAAGAAGAGAATCCTGAATTCCTTATTTGCCAACTGGTTTTTAATGTGCAGCTGGTTTTATCCCACAGAATTGCACCTAATTTAAGGCTACCTTACCTGGGCTACGACAATCTAAATGACCCCTAGATGGCAGCAGAGTCTCTTTATTTCTTTCACTGAGCGGTAGAGTGTATTTTTGCAGCCTTGTCTAAATAGTGCTTCCATCCTCCCAGGTTTTATATAGGACTTGACAATTTAGCAAGTTTCTCCAATCCCAAATCTGACAAAATGAATTCTTGCCTTGTTTTAAACCATAATCAACTGTAGCATTAGATATTAAATAAAATTTGGCTGTATTTGAATGTAATGTTAGACCATTGTTCAGTAGTTCATGTATGAGCCTCGGAGGGTGTGTTCTTCCCTTCTCTATTAAAATCTATGTTGAAGGCTTTTGCTTCTATTTTTTTCCAAAATCAGTCTTTTTGCTAGGGAAGGGAAAATGCACAAATTTTGATTAAACATGATTAACATTACAACCTAACTATTTTTAGCATTTTCAAAATAAAACCTAAACACCATTCTGAATTTGTTTTCAAGGCAAGTGACATTGGTTTATACAAATATACATAATTTTAAGAATTAATGGGCAAATATCGATACAGGTAGTCCTCACTTAATGACCAGTTGCTTAGTGATGGTTTGGATTTATGATGGCACTGGGAAAAAATGACTTGCGACTGGTCCTTACGCTTACGACTGTCACAGTGTCCCCCCAGTCATGTCATTGCTATTCGGGCACTTGGCAACTGGTTTGCATTTATGACCGTTGCAGCGTCCCGCAGTCACGTGATCACCATTTTCAACCTTCTCAGCCAGCTTCTGGCAAGCAAAATCGATGGGGAACTGCATTATTCAGCTAATAACCACATGGTTCAATTAACGACCATGGTGATTTGCTTAACATCCACTGCAAAAAAGGTCATAAAATCGGGTTGGGTTCGCTTAACAACCGCATCACTTAGCAACTGAAATTCCAGTCCCAATTGTGGTCATTAAGTGAGGACTACCTGTATTCTCTTCCATCTATAAAGGTGTAGAATCCATGCTTTTTACTTATTTATATGTACCTATGTATCGAGTTTGTGTTAGCATATTAGACAAATTTTATTGCAGATAAAAGTAAAGCTTTTTATGTACTCGATCCTTTCACACATGTATTATGCAACAATATATATAGGGAGAATTGGGACATTTAATTGTAGAGGTGCTATATATAAAGAACATGGCAAAATGAATTCTTGCCTTGTTTTAAACCTTAATCTAGCTTGTTTGGTTTAATGTGCTGTGTGAATCAGCTATTTTGGTCTGTTAGTGATGGTACATGGTTTAGGATGCTGTATGATCCCAGGTAATGGTGGTTATTCATAAATACCATATCAAGTAAGCAAACTATTGCTTAGTGAGATATGTGAACGCATTCAAAGAAGCACCATGTCTGATTTAATACTCAACAGTGTTTGCATGCAAGACCCAAAGTCAATATTTTAATTCTCTTTCTAGTATCTAGCCTACACACTTTAAAATGCAGTGTATATTTAAAGTCCTAGCTGCCCATACCAGATATACATATGCAGTAGCATCCAACACATTTTTACTTATCAGTTCCTTGATGAACCCTGAACCAAATTCGTAAGATATATTTAGGCATTTGAGTGACCAACATGAGCTCCCAAGTGCACACTACATGATTACCATTATTTTGTGAACATATTTCTCCATTCTGTTTCATTTTTTAAATTCCCCAATCTAACCTATAGTTCTGGAATTCCCTGATCTCCCATACAGATACTCACCATGATTGACTCTGCTTAGCCCAGACAAGGGAGGCTATTATAAACATATACATTCACAGTGTGCTTGTCATGTATATCCTTGTATTAGTGGGAGCCAATCTGGTGTAGTGGTTAAGGCATCAGGCTAGAAACTGGGAGACTGTGAGCTCTAGTTCTGCCTTAGACACAAAGTCAGCTGGGTAACATTCTCTCTCAGCCCTGGGAAGCAAGCCAGGGCAAACCACTTCTGAAAAACTTTGCCAAGAAAACTACAAAGGCTTATCCAGGCAGTCACCAGGAGTGAACACTGACTCAAAGGCAAAAAAAAAAAATCCTCGTATTATCAGTTCTTTATAAACTGAACTTGAATAAAGGAGAGAAATCCAAAATGTTTTAACAAATATATAAGGAAAGCTTCAGACACCTAAAAAGTTTAGGTCACTGCATTACAGAGTTTGCTATACTACTGAGACTAGGTCTGCATATCATGTTAAGCCATAAAGTGGTTTGTTTATATTTGCTTTACAGTGATATGCAAACTGACAATTGTGGTTTATATAATAAATCATGTTTAAATCATCTATCATTTAGTGCAGTGTGTGAACCTAATCAATAATTAATTGCAAAGCAAAAAAATCCCTGCAGCTTAAGAAATTTTGCTCACATCAAAAGAAATGCTATTTGTATATACTTTTAAATCCAGATTCTTTATTTAAGTCACAAAATGGGTCAGGGAATGCTGAGGCTGTAAACTGAAATCAAGACCATTATGACATGTCCTGTTCTCTAGAACGCTGGATAACTGGAAGACTGCTACCATTAATTCTCAGTTCTCTTTTCCCAAGGCTAAACATTTCCAATTTCAATGAACCTTTCTTAAAATATGATGCCAAAAATTGGACAGGATATTCCAGATGAGTTTGACCAGTGCATAATGTACTGGAAATCTAGCCTTATTTAAGTGATAGTTTTTGTGTACAATTCAACACATGAACAGCAAGGAGCAGCCTCTGCCCTCACCAGTTGCGCTGCTGCTATCACTGAAAAGCCAGTTATCCCAAGTACAGTAGTTTGCAGGAGGAATATTCCAGTGCACTACCAGGTCATACCGCAGCACACAGTTCTATACAAAGGCTCTCTGCTGCAGACAATCACACTACATTCAGTAACATCTGACGGCCTCTTCAGTAACATCTTCAGTATGACTTGGACAAGGGACAGGCTGCTCACCTCTCCTTGCACACTGAATTACCACAGATTGACTAAACAAGGCTTATTACTTCCCACATTTTGCAAACTTATTTCTACTGATACAGCCTAAAACTTGCCATTAGAGCAATTACGTCATACTGTTGACTCAAATTCAGCTTGTGATCAGCTGCTATTAGCAGCCCTCTTATGCCTGCATTTGGTTTCTTTTTTCCTAAAGAAAAGAGACATTTGTCTCTATTAAATTTCATTCCGCTATTTTTAGCTCACTACCTACCTTATCAAGATCATTTGAAAGTTATTATTTGCATATCTGATAAGCGTGCCTTCCACATTTTCATCCAAATCATTAATAAAAATGTTGAAGAGTGGCAGCTGGAGTTCCTGTGATGTACCATATTGGTCATCAGAATATAGACTTCACAGGAGAGTGATTAACTCCTCCTCTTCTAGCAAGAAGGCAGGCTTAAGACTCATTATCCCATGGAGGAAATCCCTTGCCCTTTAACTCAAATGAGTTAAACAAACTCAAACTCAAAACTCTCCTTTGCTATGTATTTCATAACTAAGAATTGATTTATAAAAGGGAAAACAGGATGCAACAGTTAGCACAGTACAATTAAGTAGCTCACAGCTCAATCTCAGACCACTTGGTCTCTCTCTTAAATGCCTTCCCACCTAGCTAAGGTGGGATTGTTACTGCATCTTCCAGTGTCCAGAATGGTACTTCACAGTGAAAGCCCATGTCTGAAGAGGCAAAACTGTCTGTTCTGTAATGTATAACACAGATAGATGGCTCTGTTCCACAAATGTTTTCTAAATACATTCCTGGAGTTAAGGCAGGTGATGCAGCCACCTCTCCATATAGAGTGCGCTGTGAGCCTGGAAGAGGACTGTTGGGTATCCAAAACAAAGCATTCTCCAATCCATCTGTTAACTGTGGAGTGAGAACTCACTTCCCCAATCTCCCATTTGCAGGGAGATTAATAAACTATCAGACTTTTACTCCTTTAATGCACCTTTGAGGTAGATTAGATAAATAGATAAATAAATTAGATTACATTCTCAACGTTCTTAGAACATCTAGCTTCTACCAGGCCTGTTCATAACAGCAGCCTGGATCTTGGCAGAAACTGGGGAGAACAACCCCCTGTGCCTGATGGAAAGGAACATTAACCTGGAACATGAAACAAGGTAGACCACTTGTCCTGGTGAAAGGCACATAGGGCTTCTTTGACTGCAAGTGAACCTACTACATCAAGCCATGTGGCTATCATGAAGGCTGTCCTTATGTAAGGATATTCATGAGAGTCTAGTTTAGGGACTTATGGGAGCAGTCATTAAGGCCTGAATACCAACAACAAATCCCATGTATTATTGGTATATTACTGGGAGTGAAAGAAGGAGTGTGCCACCAAGGACAGGGCACACTGAAAGCAGACCTCTTCTGTTGAGGCAAACAGAACTTAAAGATATTGCCTATCTGTGCAATAACTTTGCTCCTAGCCCCCTTCTCCATCCCTGCCTGTCCTAAACCCAAGAGTCCAAGGATCCCTGTCACAGGTGCTACAAATTTCTCTCTCTGGCACCACCATTCAAAAATATGTCAAACTACCTGATAGATCTTGGGGTTGACTGGCTGCCTTGCATCCAAGGCTGTCTCTACCACCAAATGTGGAAGTCCTATGTTCAGAAGCTGCTCCTGTTCTCCAAGTGCATAGGTATAGCTTATTTGGCTCTAGGTATAGCATCAGAACCTTGACAGGAAGTCCAGAGGAGATGGCTGGATATTCCTTGCTCATCTCTAATTAGTCAGAGAGCAACCTCCTGGTTAGAATCAATTTCACCTTGGGTAGTTTCACCTTGCTCACCATTTTGAATATCACTGGAAAGGGCAGAACAATTTTTTCTATCACAGTACCACTACAGCATCAATCCTCTCTGCTCTGTTGTCTTGGACTAGGAGGAAAAAGTGCTGCATCTGCCTATTATCCACAATCACAAACAATTTAACAGTGGGGCATCCTCATCTTTTTAAGACCTCATTAAAAATCTCCAAATTTAGTGCCCATTGGCAACACTGGGAGTATGCTCTGGTATCCAATGATCCCATTATGTAGTATTCCACTAATATAGACAAGAGGCATTTCTTTGCCCATATCATTAGATGTGTGGTTTCTCTCTAATGGCTCTTTGATCTGGATCTGTGCAGATGATTTAATGGGCTTTGTTGTAATATTTCTGTTTATACCAGTAGGTGGCAACCTCATACCTGATCTGATAGTATAGCCTAATTAGTCCTCAGTTTCAGCAGTGTTGTCTCATAATGAAATACTGATCTATATTAGAAGCACACTTTCCATCCTATCAGACTTGCATCTCTCTAAATCAGCTCCCTGAGTGGACATTTCCTGTGCCAAGTTGTCAGGGAGCAGCCACCGATGTAAAGATTAGGTTACCTTGCTTGACACCATTATGCAAGTGAAACGGAAGAGGGAACAGTTTGGAGGGGAAGCAGGCTCATGGGCCTGAATCCAGTGCTGTGGATTCAACTTGCCAACCTCACAAGGGTCAGCCTTTTGGATGCTAGTATCTCTTCCACACTCTTGCAAAGCTTGTAAATGTACTCCCAGGACAGGAACCACTTCATTTTCTCTGTGCTGATTCTGACCCTGTTTAGATTTAGACATTTTTTATCCCGCCTTCATTATTATTTTTTTTATAAATAACCCAAGGTGGCAAACCTCCCCAGTACTCCTTCCTCCTCCTATTTTCCCTGTGAGGTGAGTTGGGCTGAGAGACAGTCTGGCCCAAAGTCACCCAGCCGGCTTTCATGCCTAAGGTGGGACTAGAACTCACAGTCTCCTGCTTTCCAGCCTGGTGCCTAGACCAAACTGTTTGGATGGCATTAGTGTACTTTTGGCTAGATTAACCACAAAACCACCTTCCTTGTAACAATGAAGCTTCAGGTTATTTTTTCCAGAGAGGGTGTTCTGATAATCCAAGTAGGCATGAGCATGGGTCACGAGGGTTGCCAATCACCTTGATGAACAATCTGATGTCAGTCTGAAAGAGAGTGCTCTCAACTGAAACTCATCACTTCCTTATGCAAAATGAGGGAGTTCTCATGGGAGGTTCTAATTGGAATGGGCAAGTTGGTCTCTGACAAACCCACTGAGGCTAGAAAGTCATTCAGTACAATGTCTTCATCCCTGAACTTTAATGTCCCAATCCTGGGAGTTTAGTGCCCGATGAATTTGTTCCTGAGCCTGAGGTCAAAGATGGCTCACCAATCCCCTACTTCTTTAGTATTGTAAAGAGGATAAAACCACACTGGAGAAGGTGTCCTCCAAGGCATGTGTTTTAGTGTACCCATGTCCAATGAACTTTCTATTGCCCTATTCATCCTGAGATGTTTCTCTTTCTTCTTGGAGAGATATAACTCTCTTTTGACTCTCTTGTGAACTTAAATGAGTATCTCCAGCACCCATCTGTTCTTGAAGATGTCTTACCAGTACATCAATGTTTCTGCTGCCACTTGCCCACCTGGCAGCTAATAACATTA